>NC_092336.1:86684021-86984456 GCF_046630445.1 Rutidosis leptorrhynchoides | reverse complement strand
AACTTGAAAATATATTTCTCTAAACTCTCTCAATCGATTTATATATATATATATATATATATATATATATATATATATATATATATATATATATATATATTTGCTCTGTATTATTTCAAGATATTATTAGTATACATAAAATATTACGACGGAGTGATGTCCGAGTGATTTCAAAATAGTTTTTTGAATGAGTCGAAGCTAAGGAAATTATGGGTTATAACTATGGAGGTGATGGGTATGGTTCATGGGTATGCTCGTGAGGTCAATCTAGTGTTTATCATCTCCGTTGTGTCTACGTACTTTCCTGCAATATTGAATCTCAATATTGATACGTGAGCACTCATAACTTAACTTTTATATATCAATAGTGTATCCCTGACTAGTGCTCGAGTATATAGGATTATGCATGCTTGTACATTCGATATTGTCCTTAGATAGGTTTGTTGAATCATGAATTAGATACATATGCTACTGAGATAGGGTATATGATATGTATGTCATTGGAAAGCTAGCGAAAAATTAAGAACTTTTCATTTAGATATCGAATGGTTTCGATGAACGGATTTGAAGTTATAGTCAACTGAATTTTAGTATTATTGTTAAAATGATTATTATTACTATCGTCGTTATTATTTTAATTGAAATATAATTGTTATTATAAAATATCATTATTACTATTATGTTAGTATTATCATTTTATCATAATAACATTTTTAGTAAATATAAATATTGTTATTTTTTTATAGAATAATAATAATTATTATTACAAAATAATACACTTTTACTTATTATTATTATGATCAATATTATTTTATCAAATAAATAGGGGATACAAAGGTATTTTTCACCACGCGTAATATAATTACATTAATAATACTTACCACTATAGTTTTACGATATTAAGTGAACTTTATAAATTTTACTACTTAAGATATATAAAAGTATATTTTATCATATATAAATGTTAATATAAATTTTTATTAATAAAAGACTTTTATTATTATAAAATCTAATAAATATATTTAAATATATAAAATGACTATAGTTAAGTTATATAATAAACACGTATAAATTTTAGAAGTCATTTTGGGTCAAGTTGACTTTTGTTGACTTTTGTATATTAGTCTCGAGCATTAGGATTGTGGTACACTATGACTTGACCAAAAATTGTTAGACAAATATTGACCAACATATAAATATATATAATTAATATAGGTTCGTGAATCCGAGGCCAACCTTGCACTTGTTAAATGACGTTATATGTATTTTTACTACGAAATACAGTATGGTGAGTTTCATTTCCTCCCTTTTATATATATTTTTGGGACTGAGAATACATGCGCTGTTTTTTATAAATGTTTTACGAAATAGGCACAAGTACTAAAACTAATTCTACGTGGGTTTAAACCAGAAATATACCCTTAGCTTGGTAACATTAAACTACTTGTCTATGTACGGTAGGCGCGAATCCTAAAGATAGATCTATTGGGCCTGACAAACCCCATCCTGACTATGGGATGCTTTAGTACTTCGAGGTTATTTTAAACACACCTGATCTGGTGTACTTCAGAGGGTAAAACATGAACGTTAAGGCTTGTTACCGGGTGCCTACAATTTATAGAATACTTTTATACACTTGCGAGTGTACATATATTTATAAACGGAAATCTTGTGGTCTATTAATATATTGAAATGATTGTTATGATAAACCTATGAACTCACCAACCTTTTGGTTGACACTTTAAAGCATGTTTATTCTCAGGTATTAAAGAAATCTTCCGTTGTGCATTAGCTAATTTTAAGGATATTACTTGGAGTCATTCATGGCATATTTTGAAAGACGTTGCATTCGAGTCATTGAGTTCATCAAGATTATTATTATGTCAATTATAGTTTGATGTATTATGAAATGGTGTGCATGCCGTCAACTTTCATTGTGAAGAAAGTTTGTCTTTTAAAAATGAATGCAATGTTTGTAAAATGTATCATATAGAGGTCAAAATACCTCGCGATGTAATCAACTATTGTGAATTGTTTATAATGTATATGAACGGGTCCTTTCAGTTGGTATCAGAGCGGTGGTCTTAGCAAACCAGGTCTGCATTAGTGTGTCTAACTGATAGTCGTTAGGATGCATTAGTGAGCCTGGACTTCGACCGTGTCTGCATGTCAAAAGTTTTGCTTATCATTTTTGTCGGAAATTGCCTGCTTATCATTCTTAGTCTAGACACGTCTTACTGCATTGATTGCATGAATAGTGTATAGACAAAATTCATATCTTAGCGTATCTGCTAATCCATATCTTAGCGTATCTGTTACTGTAAACTTTGCCTGACATATCCCGTAACTTCCTCCATAATCTACGAAATCTTTTGCGCTATATATATAGATATTCTATGTAATTAGAATACCACCCGATAGCAGAAAAATCATTTCATATCGAAAAATCCTTTATTCAATCGAACGAAATGGAATTCGTCATTAGTTCAAGTCCCTCGAATTCCGATATAGAATCCCAGTCAAGCTCCGAAAGCAGTGTGACCAGAATGGATCAACCAATTAGCCATCATCTATTCTAGATGAATTGGGGATAGGTTCGTAGCCTCCTCAATAATTGGAGACAAGAAGAAGGTGATCCCTTCCATCCACCACATTGCCCTCTTGGCGATGAACCTGAATCACTTACCGGCGAACCGGTCCGAAACACCATTTTCCCTCTCATTTCCAGAGTATCTCGTCACGATTATATACTACATCAAATTCTAGATTTTATTCATCCGCTCGTCCGAACCGACAATCACCCCGGTGTAATAGAAGAAGTCAACGAGCTTCGTGTTCGAGTAGTGACTTTAGAGAATATGGTGCAAGGGTTACAAACACAAACAAATAACGAAGTATTAATTCATAATTTCAATTTTATTGAATAAATACTCCTTAAAAGTTATGTAATTTCTAAAGTCTTTAGGGATTATTCAGTACTAGTTTTAACCGTAAATCAAATGAGTTTAATTTAATATTAACTCATTAAATCTATGTTACATCTGAAGAAAATATGCACATATATATTTTCATAAAGACTGTAATAAAATTCTGTTGTACAAAATATTAATTGTGAAATTTTTTTTAACGGGTAGGTAATACCCGAGAGATATATAAATTCACAATTAATATGTTACATTTTTCAAATCTGATTAAGCAAATCATCAACTATACTCCCAAAATCTCACAACAATATACATTCTTGTATAGAAATCAAAACAACCATTCTCACCCAAATTTGATTACGCATTCTGATTTTGACAAATCAAAATCCAAGTCATGATTTAACAGAAGACATCACTCTTAGATTCCTACATCTTTCAAAGCTATACTTTGATTTCAAAACTGTGCTAGAACATCATATGTATATTAACGATTACAAACTGTGTTCAAACTCTCCGAAGATTTCGAAGACACTTCAAACAATGAACAATCGAGATGATGATCCAACCACATATTACCCACATTTATGTACCTAAAAAGCTCTCGAAGCCAAAGTCATAATTCGACGCGTATCCGTGTCAGACCCTTTGGCATTTATTAGCTAAAATGACTTTTCAATTCCTTTTCAAAGTAGACAGTTTTGTCACAACTCCAGCAAGTCAACTTCGACTTTTTAGTCGGACTAGTCTTATTATAACCTCGATAGATACGTTACCCTTTCATCATCGTTACTGGGGACCTTTCATATCTCGCCACCTTAGCAATAAACTTATCAACAACTTCAATTATCTTTGACTTTTTGAAAAATCATTATATTTATTGAAATCACATCATTTACTCATTCGCATCTTGTAACGAGAATTGTCATACGAATCATCGGAAAACAGTAACCAGTATTTTGAAATCTCGTAGCATGTCTACGCCAACAGTTATATGTGTACGTAAAACGTCTATCTCCTGGACTTACATACTTTGAATGTGAAGTTTTGAAAAATATTTTGAACTGCAAACTAGTTCTTGAAATGCTGACGAAGCATCAAAAACTGTAAACGATCTTAACAGTAAAAAGTTTGATGACAAAGAATAGTAAGGTGGTAAAGCTGAGAAAAAGAGAAGGTTTGGAACTGGAAAACGGATTGAACAGACTATGAAGGAGGCTGTGGACAAATCACAAAGACTAAACCTGCCTTCAAAGAATCCAAATAATTCAGTGCCTGCTAAAGTCATTAACGAATACCTTACTCTTTATTCTAAACCTTTACAGACAAATCTTCATCATCATCCATTAATATTAGAAATTCTAAGATATTATCATATCTTTCATTATAAATATCCGCGATATTTCTGAAGATATTTTCACAACTAATCTTATCTGAAGTCATTTATCTCTTTGCGCTATCAGTGTTACATCATATAAGAAACTATTAGTTTCTATATTCTATAAACTTTCGAGTTTAAATTATGAATGTTTTGAAGTAGTGTTGGAAACTGAAGCATGAGTTAGTATAATATAATGACACTTGATCAACGTGATTATATTACAGTAAGTCATGCTGAGTTTCTAATGGGACATGACGATTCACAGACCATGCCGTCATCATGTTCCATGTTACACGACTCTTGTATTCTATTTAATCTCTAAAAATATCAAGAATATATTTTCTTGATGATTCGGTCTTTTCAGGGTATTCTGGTAAATTAACAAATCAAGATCGTGCCATTACCATTTCCTTCTTAGAACATTAACTATGTTCATTCTGAAATTCATATCTGCGAATACTGGACCATTACAAACGTTGCTTAATCGCAAAAAGAAGAAACGAAAGGACAAAACTCCAAAATAAAAATTGGAGTATAAATCGCAGCAAATATAAGGGAGCATTAAATGTGGATGTCAATGATTATAGAAGACAAAAGCAGGGGTTTTGAAATATAAGGGAAGATATAAAACCCAACAACCACCCAAAAATTATAAACCGTTTATATCGATGCATATAGCAATATAAAGACACGGAAGAACTAAAAACACTATAAAACTGAGAGTATAGTAGAAGTAAATAGATTCTTCCGGAGGCAGATGAAAAAGAAGAACGACAGATATGAAAGTGAGGGGTATATCGAGAATCAGTACTCGATGAATCATATTGACAAATACTTTAAAATATGAGTTGAGGGAGAAAGAATAGAAGGTGTGAGTTGTAAGGAAACGAAGGAGGTGGATTTATAGTGAAATACCCGACAGAGAAATCAAGATGGATTATCGTATTAATTCGAAGAGAATCATAATCTCCTTAATCACCGAAGCATCAAATCTAATATAGATTACAAAGATTTTCTTTAAATTCGGAGATCAATTGTGATGACGTCAAAATATATGACGAATCACTATAATCTTATTTCCTTCATTTACGATAACTTCCCTCATACGCTTTGAGTAATCGAATTATTTTATCCATACTTCTTAGACATGATAAAACTTCATAATCGTCATAATAACATTCTCATTGTTAGCCATAACGACCTCTATCAAATTTCAGGGACGAAATTTCTTTAACGGGTAGGTACTGTGACGATCCAAAAATTTCCGACTAAATTTAAACTTTATCTTTATATTATTCTGACACGATAAGCAATGTTTGTTAAGTTAAATCTCAAGGATTTTAAACTATGTTTATACATTCATTTAAACCTCGACCAAATTCTAATGATTTACGAACCATTAAATGAATATATATGAATATGTATGTATATGTGTATATGTTATAAATTGAAAATGTCAATAATGTATTTAAACGTATAATGCTTTAAATGAACGTATTTGTTTCAATATGATTATCGACAAAATTAAAAAATATATATATTAAATGATTGAATTATCAGAAACATTGAATTATGATTACAAGTCTCTGTTGAGAGGTCTACTATGATTTGAGAAAATCTATTCCTCTTAAAGATATTCGGAATAATTTGTAAAGCTATTTATAAATAAAAATAAAAAGTGTCATTTACGAAAGTTAGACAAAAGCTAGTGGAGAATTGGTTTCCATAATATTCTATTAATCTATTTTCAAACGTACAAAAACGTTTTCAGTTTAAAAAGAACTTTATTATTAAAACGTATATAACTTTTATAAATATCTAGAATCACTTTTGATAACTCATTACTTAACCAGTATAATAAATATAACGATATTTATATAACGATATTTATATTTTATTTCATTAAATATATATAACGATTTAAATTAATATTATATATATTTATACGCGTATTATACATACATAGTATTTATACTTTTACTATACTTTAACTTTACCTTTACTTTACTTTTACTTTACTTTAATTTTAATAATTTACTTTAATAATTCATACTTTAATAATTCACTTTAATAATTCATACTTTAATAATTCACTTTAATAATTCATACTTTAATAATTCACTTTAATAATTCATACTTTAATAATTCACTTTAATAATTCATACTTTAATAATTTACTTTAATAATTCATACTTTAAAAATTCACTTTAATAATTCAAAAATCTATTATAAATAGAATTCAATAGGTTTCATTATTTCATAGAAACTTGAAAATATATTTCTCTAAACTCTCTCAATCGATTTATATATATATATATATATATATATATATATATATATATATATATATATATATATATATATATATATATATATATATATATATATATATATTGCTCTGTATTATTTCAAGATATTATTAGTATACATAAAATATTACGACGGAGTGATGTCCGAGTGATTTCAAAATAGTTTTTTGAATGAGTCGAAGCTAAGGAAATTATGGGTTATAACTATGGAGATGATGGGTATGCTCGTGAGGTCAATCTAGTGTTTATCATATCCGTTGCGTCTACGTACTTTCCTGCAATATTGAATCTCAATATTGATACGTGAGCACTCATAACTTAACTTTTATATATCAATAGTGTATCCCTGACTAGTGCTCGAGTATATAGGATTATGCATGCTTGTACATTCGATATTGTCCTTAGATAGGTTTGTTGAATCATGAATTAGATACATATGCTACTGAGATAGGGTATATGATATGTATGTCATTGGAAAGCTAGCGAAAAATTAAGAACTTTTCATTTAGATATCGAATGGTTTCGATGAACGGATTTGAAGTTATAGTCAACTGAATTTTAGTATTATTGTTAAAATGATTATTATTACTATCGTCGTTATTATTTTAATTGAAATATAATTGTTATTATAAAATATCATTATTACTATTATGTTAGTATTATCATTTTATCATAATAACATTTTTAGTAAATATAAATATTGTTATTTTTTTATAGAATAATAATAATTATTATTACTAAATAATACACTTTTACTTATTATTATTATGATCAATATTATTTTATCAAATAAATAGGGGATACAAAGGTATTTTTCACCACGCGTAATATAATTACATTAATAATACTTACCACTATAGTTTTACGATATTAAGTGAACTTTATAAATTTTACTACTTAAGATATATAAAAGTATATTTTATCATATATAAATGTTAATATAAATTTTTATTAATAAATGACTTTTATTATTATAAAATCTAATAAATATATTTAAATATATAAAATGACTATAGTTAAGTTATATAATAAACACGTATAAATTTTAGAAGTCATTTTGGGTTAAGTTGACTTTTGTTGACTTTTGTATATTAGTCTCGAGCATTAGGATTGTGGTACACTATGACTTGACCAAAAATTGTTAGACAAATATTGACCAACATATAAATATATATAATTAATATAGGTTCGTGAATCCGAGGCCAACCTTGCACTTGTTAAATGATGTTATATGTATTTTTACTACGAAATACAGTATGGTGAGTTTCATTTCCTCCCTTTTATATATATTTTTGGGACTGAGAATACATGCGCTGTTTTTTATAAATGTTTTACGAAATAGGCACAAGTACTAAAACTAATTCTATGTGGGTTTAAACCAGAAATATACCCTTAGCTTGGTAACATTAAACTACTTGTCTATGTACGGTAGGCGCGAATCCTAAAGATAGATCTATTGGGCCTGACAAACCCCATCCTGACTATGGGATGCTTTAGTACTTCGAGGTTATTTTAAACACACCTGATCTGGTGTACTTCAGAGGGTAAAACATGAACGTTAAGGCTTGTTATCGGGTGCCTACAATTTATAGAATACTTTTATACACTTGCGAGTGTACATATATTTATAAACGGAAATCTTGTGGTCTATTAATATATTGAAATGATTGTTATGATAAACCTATGAACTCACCAACCTTTTGGTTGACACTTTAAAGCATGTTTATTCTCAGGTATTAAAGAAATCTTCCGCTGTGCATTAGCTCATTTTAAGGATATTACTTGGAGTCATTCATGGCATATTTTGAAAGACGTTGCATTCGAGTCATTGAGTTCATCAAGATTATTATTTTGTCAATTATAGTTTGATGTATTATGAAATGGTGTGCATGCCGTAAACTTTCGTTGTAAAGAAAGTTTGTCTTTTAAAAACGAATGCAATGTTTGTAAAATGTATCATATAGAGGTCAAAATACCTCGCGATGTAATCAACTATTGTGAATCGTTTATAATGTATATGAACGGGTCCTTTCATACATCTCTCTCCATAGATAACCAGTGGTTCGCCATCTCCTTGTAGTATGCGAAGTGCTTTATCTCCGCAGATTATATCAGCCTTTATCTTGCTTAACCAATCCATACCGACGATCACGTCAAAACTTCCTAGTTTGATAAGTATCAAATCAATTTCGAAATCTGCACCAGCTATGTTGATAATAGCTCCACGACTAATATGGTCAACCTTTTCAAGTTTTCCATTGGCGACCTCGACAAGCATACTTTCTTTTAACGGGACTAATGACCAATTAATCTTATCGCAAAAGTGTCTACATACATAACTTCTATCCGCACCAGTATCAAACAAGACAGAAGCTAAAAGATTGTTGATTGTGAATATACCTGTCACCAAGTCGGGGTTATCGCGTGTATCCCTTGCATTAACATTAAAAGCTCTACTACGGGGTGGTCCTCCGTCTTTTCGCTTGTTTGGGCACGCATTTCTGAAATGGCCCGTCTGTCCACATTCATAGCACTTCTTAGGTCCATTGGTGTTCGGCTTCCCATTCAAAGTGGTAACCTTGCAGTCTTTCCCGATATGCCCAGCCCGTTGGCACTTCTCTCAGACAACATTGCAATACCCAGTGTGGTGTTTGTAGCACCGTTTGCATTGTGGTAAGGTTCCTTTGTAGTTCGGGTTGGTGTTGGTGTTGTTGTTGGGATTAGGGTTTCCACCGTTGTTGTGCCTCTTGGCGGGGGTCTGATCGTAGTTTCTCCCCCTGTTATTGTTGTTGTTGTTGTTGTTTTTGTTGTGGTTGTTGTGGTTGTTATGGTTGTTGTCCCATTTCCTCTTTTCGCTACTACCAGCTTCAAACTTAGCCTTCTCCGGCTCATCAATAAGAATCTGATTCATGAGAGTATGCGCCATGCGCATTGCTTCGGGAACATTCGGTGGTTTGGATGAGGTGACATTTCCTTTGATGGACTTAGGGAGTCCCGAGAAGTATTTTTCCATGCGCTTGAATTCGGGGGTGACCATGGTCGGACACATCAGTGCTAACTCCAAAAACCTACGATTGTAACTGTTAAGGTCGTTCCCTACGGCCTTCAACTGCATAAATTCGATTTCCATCTTCTGGATTTCGGTTCTCGGACAATACTCATCAATCATTGCAGCCTTGAATTCCTCCCATGGCGTAGCATACGCCTCGTCAATGCCTTTAATTTGAGCTAGCGTGTTCCACCACGTTAGCGTGCCGTCAGATAGCGTGCAAGATGCAAACTTGGTCTTGTTGTCCTCCGAACAGTTGCTAACTCGGAATACTGATTCAAGTTTCTTGAACCATCTGGTGAGACCAACCGGTCCCTCGGTGCCACTGAAGTTGTGCGGTTTGTAGCTATGGAATTCCTTGTATGTACACCCATTTCGAATGGGTGGAATAACCGGTGGTGGTGGCGGTGGAGCTTGGAGATTTCTTTCTGCTAGGGCTGTAGCGACCCGTTCGTTGATCATGTCCTCAATCTGGGTGGCAGTAGGTGTGGATCTTCCGTTAGCCATGATATTCTAAACAAAAATTTTGACCCAAGTCAAAATCCAGCATTCAGTATAGTAATAATATAGTAAATAGCAACCAACATGAAAACAGCACAACACATGTTGATTAAGTAACGCAACTAGATATAAGTACCACAAATCACCACATAGTAATGTAAATAGGACACTTGTGCAAAAAAAAGTAAACAACGCAAATTTCCATTAATAATAATAAGTTTCATACATCGCATAAGTTCATACAATACATATGAAATACATGAAACTACAACTAGATTACATCATGAAATCTAAATACAAAGTCTTACGGTGAAGGCGGGTGAACTTCTCCTCGAGCCAACTGCTCCTCGAGCTCAGTGACTCGAGCTCGGAGGATCTCAACCTCCCTCATCAGTTCCTCGTTAGAGGGAGCTGGTGGGGCAGGCGGTGCAGGTGGGGCGGGTGGTACCGGTGGTGCTGATGTAGATTGTCCGGCTTCGGATGTAGACGGTACGTCCCTAGATGTAAGTGGTCCGTATCTAAATCTAGGCGGTACGGTTCCAGGAATGGTCAATACGTAACGGGGAACCTTACGTATCTGAGGGTCGGCAGGGTATGGCACAACCCGTTTACGGGCGGTAACCCTACGACGATGGCCAAATGCGTCAGTAAAAGCACGACCTCCATTCACCCCTAGAATGACGGTGCCGTCGAACGGTACCGCTTCTTCGGCGGGGTGGAGGGTGCCTGAATAGGTCTATCAGCAGGATCCTCATCATCACTGGAGTCGTCTGATGATGAAGAATCGGCGGATGATGAGTCATCCGAATCGTGTGGTGGTGGCACTGGTGGCTGAGCTGGTAGTCCGAAGCGTCCGAAGGCGGCCAACATCTGTCGGTGTCTGCCTGGCGGAATCACGACTAAACGTCCGTCGGGAGTGCGTCGGCAAGGTGTGCACATGTGGTTACGAAACGGCCCTTCCCTGAACTCCACGGGGATCTCAATCCCACCAATGCGGGGCTGTGACCTCGAGTGTCCGGGAACAGATGGAGCTGGAATCTCCGCAGGGTCAGAAGTAGCCATAGGTGCTGGCGCACTACTACTCGCTCCGGAAGACGAAGCGCTGGGATCACTAGTGGGTAACGGAACCGGTGTATCAGCAACAGTAGCAGGTGGTGTGGTGGAGTCTGAGTCTGAACTGCCCAAAACGCTAGCAGGTGGTACATCCGACATCTGAACAAGGAAAAATAAATTTTTCATGTCAGTAAGTCATAAGCAAGCACGTATTAGGCCAACAGTTTAAATTATGTATAACAATAAGTAGCATGGCAATAATAACGAATCGTACAGAAGTAGCATGCAATCGAAAGCAAGTAATATCATGCAGTAGTGAAATCATGTAGTAGCATACGGCATATAGCAGTAAAAGTAAGCAGCAGCATGCAGTAAGTTCAGCGGAAACAAGTAAACTAGCAAGTTGTAGATTAGTCCTATTAGTGAATCCTACTCGGGTCGGTCTTAGACTCACTAATGCAACCTAATTCCCTACAACCAATGCTCTGATACCAAATGTGATGCCCCGTACTAAATCATCACGTACAGACCATCAACAACAGGATCATTACAAGGTTAAGTACTATATGCATTTTCGAAAAGAGTTTGCATTCATAAATAAAGTGATGTCTAATCCAACATCGAATGTTTTACAATCCCAAAAGCATGCTTCACTAAGTAGAAGCAAATAATAAGTGTATGTGACCACAATGGTCGTTACAAGTCATAGTTCAAAAGTACGAATGTTTGAATGCAAAGTAAAGTAGTTCATGCGTGGACAACTCTAAGCAGCGGGTGTCTACAGCACAACAAGTAAGACAGCGGAAGCAACCTCAAGCACCTGGGAAAATACATGCTTAAAAACGTCAACACAAAGGTTGGTGAGCTATAGTTTAAGTATAACAGTATGTAAGGTAGGCCACGAGATTTCAGTGCTACAAAGAGCGTTTCAAAACAGTATGATAAAGTATATGTTAACCGTGGGCACTTGGTAACTAACTTAACGTTTATACCCCCTGAAAGTACACTTGGCAAGTGCGTATGTTTACGAAGTATTAAACACTCATTAAATGCTAGCGCTACTAGCCCGAGTGGGGATGTAAAACCTTATGGATCCATATCTAAGATTCGCATTCACGGTTCAAAAACCAATGATTAAACGTTACCGAGCTAAAGGGAATGTTTCTGCCGTTGTATAACCCACACATATATAAGTTTAAGTACTCGTGCCTAGTATGTAAAACATAAAATCCGCATGTATTCTCAGTTCCCAAAATAAGTTAAAGTAAAAAGGGAATGCTATAACTCACAATGATAATGTAGTCGTAAAGTCGGTTCGGAAAAGGTGTGCAAGTCTTCGGTCCGAAGGTCCTCAACCTAAGTCAAATAGTACTAAGTCAGTAAATCGTCTTAATAGGTTTAAAATTATGTATTTAAGGTCTTAAGGGTCATCATCATTCATCATCAAACAAAAGACGTAAAATAGGTTTCGTTTATGAAAGTAGTTTAAAACAAAGGCTGACTTCGATCAGTCACCACGGCCTCTACCCTTACTGAATTAAGGTGAGACCAGTGGCCATGGCTCCGTATATGAGTCCCTTAAGTGTGGTAAAATTTACAGAAGAAAACTCGTCTTCGTTTAACCGTGGTGACGGTTTAAGTGCGAGTAGGTCTGAAATTTCTGCACAACGTTAAAAGACATAGTGACCCTCGGAGGGCCATAAATCCTAAACCGTAACTCGAGTCCTATATGAAAAGTTATCTACTCGAAAAGTTCTATCTAAAAATCAAGGTTAGAACAGCCCAGGTCTGCTGGTCTGTTACAGAAACAGCAGGTCAGTAGGTTTTGGACAGAAACAGTAAGTTTAAGTGGGTTTCGGT
This sequence comes from Rutidosis leptorrhynchoides, assembly GCF_046630445.1. Lineage (NCBI taxonomy): Eukaryota > Viridiplantae > Streptophyta > Magnoliopsida > Asterales > Asteraceae > Rutidosis > Rutidosis leptorrhynchoides. Next base: position 86,971,382 of record NC_092336.1, on the reverse strand, counting down.
GGTCTTGGTGCTTGATGTTCATCATGGTTCTCATCCTTGATGCATATAGCTTCAAGTGTACAACTCATGGGTGTGTTTACATCATCTTAACCAAGTCTTGACCATCATAACACTAGTGCAAGTCTAAGACATGAAGCACAACTCACTTAAGAGTTGTATGAAGTTTGATGAACCAAAGTTATATCAAAGTCTTAGATCTAATACCTACATGAACTTTAAAGCTAATAACAAGTTACAAACTTGAAAGTAAACTAACTAATCAAGATCTTAAGATGTAGAACATAGTTTTTTAGTTAGACCTTGAAGATCCAAGACCCAAAAGTCTAGATCAAGCATAAGTATACAAAGTTATTTTTAAAGAAAACTTATTTGTGTGTTCTTGAACTTTCAAAGTTAACTTTTAGTTCAAGATTAATGAGATCAAGGTTAACTAGTAACACTTGACCAATAATAACCAACAAACATCAAATTAAAGTGCAAGTAACTAAATAAACAAGTAAATTATTCATGGTTGTTCATACTTTAAAGATTCAAACCAAGGTTTGATCTTTAGAAAGTAAACTTTAAAGTTTACTTCATGAACTTCAAGTATGTCTTTCAACCATGAACTTTATAAACTTTGAACAAGTATTTAGTGGAGATCATAAACTAGAGAGTTTATGTCTTGTATGTTCTTGAAGATTCAAGATAAAAGAAGAATTAAACTAAGAAGTTTGATTCTTGAAAACATGCAAGTAAATAAAGATAATAACAACTAGTAATCAACACAAGTAACAAAAGATTTAACAAACAAGGAATGATGATGATGAATGCCTTAAGATTTCGGTTTTACAGGGAGAAAAAGGAGAGGAAGAAAGTTCATAATGCTTACTAGAGTAGAGAGAATAATGAGAGTAAAAGAAAAGTTGCAAGTATGAAATGAAGAGTGTGTTTTTGAGAATGAGAGAATGTGAGTAAAGAAGTAATGAAAATTGAAACAAAAACTCTCCCCTTGTGTATCAAAACTGACGGTTTGGCTAGGGTGAAGGAAGAGGAGAAAGTTTGTTGGTTAATAGCTTGTAAAGTCTTACAAAGTTGGTTAAAGGATGGTTGTTCATGGGGATAACAAGTTAACTAGATTCTAATTGTTAAAACTAACTAGTTACTTGCTAAATGATACTTACAAGTTGTAAAAATGGACTAGTTAATCCATTAACATAAGTAGGGTGGGCTCATAAGCCCAACAACACTAATCCAAGCCCAAGTTCAAGTATTTATCAAGTTAAACCAATTTAAGCCCAAGTAATTAACTAGTAACCATAGTTAATCAAAATGATTAATAAAACTTATCATGAATGTAAATAATACTTGAAAATATTATTCGTGCAAGTTCCGGGTGTCACAAAGACGTTTCGGGCAATTAAAGTCAAGTTCGGGCAATCATGGCAACATGTAAATGTAATAACGTACATTCGTTTAATCACACGTATTAATAATAATAATTATTAATAAATAAATGTTGGAAATTCCGGGGTCCTTACATACAACCTAGGTGACTATCACTAAAACAACGTTCAAGTTCGCCTACTTACATTAGGCACTAGCAGTCTAGGGCACTAATTTATACACGAAATAAGGCCCCCCATAATCACACTTTGGACAAGCACTAGTCCTAGTTAGTAACCTACTATAAGGCACTAACAAATCTCAATCTGACCGGTATTCCTACAAGTCCCGCAAATAATGCACTACCGTCAATAAGTCTAAGACTAGGCACCTATTCCAAGGTCACCTAATTCCGTTAGAGTATGCTATGATACCACTTGAAATGATCCCAAATCCGTTTACCAAAAATGAAGCACTTTTTTTGGTTTTTAAAAATAAGTTAGGTCCCAGTATACCATTCATAATACATAACATTTTCAACTCTGTTTTAACCAAAAACGTAATATCATAACGTTACGTTTAACAACTCAATATGGCCCTTGGTACACAAAAGACGCATTACAAAGCATTTGCAATAATGACCCAATTACACAAAACACGGGTTAATACTCAATAACCCAACCCGATACCAAGAGCATAATCTCGGGGACTACCAAATCCCCAGTCCGCGTCCAAATGTCTGAAAGCTAATCCTCCAAGATTAAGCAACGCCTAACAACCCTAGTCTAGCAACTAGGTAACTCCGCATCAACAATACTTATAAAAAGGTAAACAACGAGAGGGGTAAGCATAAAGCTTAGTGAATGCAATAATTATACATATACATATATAATCTACTTACTTGCAAACACTTACACAAATACCGCATACATGCTAGCAATCTAATTAGCATACCATCGCAAAGTATAAAGCTAATAATCTCCAATATCGCAAGCTAGCATAACCAATAGCATATATTCATCACAATATTAAATGCTAAATAAACAACATACCCACTATATGGTTAACCATAAACGTTATGGTGCTACCGACTCATGGTTCACACCATACGTAATGCTATGACACTACCGGCTCCTTGGTTCACGCCAGTACGCATTTGAGTCATACTCTTTTATAGTGCTACCGGCTCCTTGGTTCACACTTTGGCGCTACCGGCTCGTGGTTCACACTTTAGTGTTACCGGCTCGTGGTTCACACTTTGATGCTACCGGCTCGTGGTGCTCGCATCAACCCAATATCAAGATGTTACCGGCTCGTGGTTCACATCATGACACCCGTCGCATATATGTTATGGTACTACCGGCTCGTTAGTTCATACCATAACATTCACAAATAAATACACTATATACATACACGTATAATTATTCCACTCACCTTGGAATGCCGCAAGTCATGTACAACATGATCTCCGTCCTCAAATCCGAGAAAGTAACCACTTATATCACACATAGGTATAATATACACATAAATAGCCATTCTCTAAAAGAGAACCTGACACAAACATCCCTTAGCCGAGGGATCACACCTTGCTCGCCAAAACCCACCCATTTAACACCTAATGGACACAAACCAATTACCACTTCGGGTAGTAATTCAAACCAACATAACAAAGTACAATTTAACCCAAATTATACTTTACACCAATTAGACCAAACCTAGGTCTTAACACTAAATTACTACTTAGGTAGTAATCATTTCAAACACCAATTACACCAAAAACCCCAACACGTACAATATTGACCCATATTGCTTTTGACAACGTTTGACTTATATTAAAATACCATTTTAACCCAAAATCACTTTCACGTTTACTTTCATTCAAAAATGCCATTTAACACTTAACAAAAGTGTTTAACATCCATTTGACCAAAACTAGTGTCATCATCAAGTTTGACCCAATTCAATTTACCCATTTTGACTAAAGTCATAAAAACGCCCCATAATCACTAACGACTAGTGATTATATTTCTAAAACACCAATTAACACCTAAATCAAGTATTTATATACTTGATTCACCAACACTTGACTCAAAACTCATTTTGACACCAAACCAAGTCAACACCCATTTTGACTAGTAAACTTGTTCTTAAGAACATCAAAATCACCAATACACTTACAAACTAGTGACTAACACCCAAATCCATGACAAATACTTCCAATTTCGTCATCAAACCCTAAACCCACAATAATCGGGTTTACTTACACAATACATACAACAAAACCCCCAATTTCATGAGAAATGGGGTTTATAACCATAACTAGCTCAAACCCCAAACATGAACAAGAACCTTAAACAATTAAATTCAGAGTTAGAACTTACCAACACTACCACAACGTAGCTGTGAATGAGATGAACAACTTTAACTCTCGCGACTTGACCCTATTCACTCTTCTTCTTCCTCAAACCAAGCTCTCTCTCTCTCTCTAAAATGGGTTCCTCTCTCTAGAAATGGATGAGAGTGTTTGTGTGTGTGTGTGAAGAATGAGATAGAGATAAGGTTTGGATCAGTTTTGGGGCTTAAAACCCGTTCATAAGTGAAAAGACTTAAATACCCCAAATTAAACACCAAAAACAAGTTCAAAATGGTTAATCAGCACTTCTGTTGCGTTTCGCGACTACCTGTCGCATTTCGCTACACCCCAAACGTGATACACCCTACCAGAACGCGACAAATCGACCAGGTCCAGGCTTTTTAAGGCTGTCGCATTTTGACCATGTTTGTCGCGTTCCGCGACGTACCAAAACGCGACAAGTGTGCTCCAAACGCGATAACTGCAGTTCTCAGCTTCCATTTAAAATTTCAGGGACCGAGGTTGACAGATTCTGATTCTGATGTAAATTCTGAAAATGCATAAGTTTAGGTTGACTTTCAGTGACACTTTCTGATGTATAAAATTCAGGGTGTTACAAATAAAAACTTTTAAGTCATAAACACAAATTAAGATACACGTGTAGATCGTGAAGATCCAAAATAAAATATCAATAATCTGCCGTTAGTAGTATATTTCTTAATGAAACCGAATTTCTCGAATCTATTGCATTTTGATTAACCACGAGATACCGATTAAACCTCATATGATTATCAGGAGTAAAGATGAAGTAACATGTAAATGAAAATGGCGATTATATTCTTGTCGGAAGGAAGATTTGGGAAGATTAATTGTCAATTAATATTAGGTTTAAGAATTTGGGAGAAAATTGTTGTTGTGAGTTTGTAGGTTATTGAAGCATTCACATTCGGAGTGTGTGTTCATCGGACGTAGTCTAACACGAGGCAGGAAGAAGTTGGGCCTGTATAAACATGAAGTAGCACCTTGAATTCAAAAATCTCTTTAAATCTAACAAACGTAACAATCACTGTCCTTTTGATAATGCACCTCACCTTGAATTCATCTCCACACAAGATAATCTCTTTCTCGAATCCGAATTCCTTGAAAAGGAAATCTGGGAAGCTATCAACGACTGCGAAAGTTCGAAAGCACCTGGCCCTGATGGTTTTAACATGAAATTCTTCAAAAAATATTGGGACCTTATAAAACACGATCTCATTAAAGCGCTAGATTGGTTCTGGTCCAATTCCGAAATTTCTAAAGGCTGTAACGCATCCTTCTTCACCCTCATCCCCAAAAAATCTAACCCTATTGGCTTGAACGAATATCGTCCTATTTGTCTAATAGGAAGTTATTATAAAATTCTAACCAAAATCCTCTCTAACCGCCTCGTCAAAGTCATCCACAAGGTCATTGGGGCTGAACAATCAGCCTTCCTCAAAGGTCGTAACATCCTAGATAGCGTGCTAATTGCGAACGAAATCGTAGATGAACTTAAACGTAAAAAACGTAAAGGACTCATTTTCAAAGTCGATTTCGAAAAAGCTTTTGACTGTATCGAATGGGACTTCCTATTTAACACCATGCATTACATGGGGTTTGGCCCTAAATGGATTAGTTTCATTCGTGCTTGTCTTTCCTCTTCATCTATCTCCGTTCTAATCAATGGCTCTCCTACTGACGAATTCTACCCCGAAAGAGGTATTCGTCAAGGTGACCCAATCTCGCCTTTTCTTTTCATAATCGTCGCCGAAGGCCTTAACATCCTCACTAAACGGGCCTTATCAAGTGGCCATCTACGTGGAATCAATGTTGGTAATGATAATATCTCAATCACTCACCTTCAGTACGCTGATGACACAATTTTTTTTGGGGAATGGAGTAAAAGAAATGCCAAACACATTTCCAAACTCCTCAAATGCTTCGAGAAAATCTCTGGACTCAAAGTCAACTTCCAAAAAAGCAAACTCTAAAGTATCGGAATTTCTCCCCAAGAGATTGAAGATATGGCCAAGTATATTAGCAGTTCCTCCGGCACCTTTCCCTTCACTTACCTTGGTCTTCCCATCGGTGTGCCTTCATCTCACCCTTCCTCCTGGCAACCAATTGTGGATAAGTTTGACAAAAGACTTTCAGACTGGGTGGCTAAATCGATTTCTTTTGGAGGTCGACTTACCCTCATTAAATCTATCTTAAGCAGCATACCACTCTATTATTTCTCCCTCTTCCATGCTCCTTCCTCCATCCTTAACCTCTTTGAATCTAAAAGACGCAATTTTTTTTGGGGTGGGTCATCAAATGAAAATAAAATTAATTGGATAAAATGGGATCAAATTCTACTACCCTATGATAATGGAGGTTTAAATGTTGGTTCTCTTTTTAGTAAAAACATCTCACTACTATGTAAATGGTGGTGGCGCTTCAAAAATGAGAAACACGCACTATGGGTAAAAATTATTACTAGTATCTATGGGGGGCGGGGGGTTGGAATCTAACGTTTCTTGCAGGAACATTTCAGGTCGCACGGTTTGGAAAGAAATTATTAAAGCTGGAAAAATCGCGGATAGCACGGGCGCCTCATTCTCTTCCTCCATCACAAAATGTCTCGGGAATGGTGTCTCCATCAAATTTTGGAATGACATCTGGTTCGGTTCGGAACGATTTAGCACACTTTTTCACAGATTATACATGCTTGAGACAAATAAAGATGCTTCGATCGCTGAAAGAATTACACATAGCAATGGATCTTCAGTTGGTAACTGGTGCTGGACAAGGCCTCCTACTGGTCGGGCAACAAACGAAATCACGGAATTAAACAACATTGTATCTTCCGTTACTTTATCTGACAAACAAGACTCCTGGAAATACAATCTAGACCCCACAGGAATTTTCACCACCAAATCTTTGACACTTCTGATCAACACCCCAAGGCTTGGGAGTAACGCTTTAAGCTTATCGATTCCCCGTAACAAACTCCTACCTCAAAAAGTATATATCTTCATATGGAGAGCCATTCAAAAAAAGATTCCGGTTAGATTAGAAATTGACAAAAGGGGCATTGATCTCGATTCCACTTTATGCCCTTTATGCGAATTGAATATAGAAACCACCGAACATATCCTCAGTTCTTGCCCCAAAACGGCACTCATATGGAAACTTATCCTCGATTGGTGGGCCCAAGACTATTCTTTAATCTCCAATCTTAACGATGCCATCATCAATAAACAACCATTCGCTCTCAGCAATTTCGGCTTTTCAATATGGCAAGCAACCAAATGGATTACTTGTTATATAATTTGGAAACATAGGAACTTGAAAGTATTTTCCAAAAAAACGTGGTCCCCTGGTTCGATTATATCCGAAATTCAAACACAAAGTTATAGTTGGATTTCCAAAAGATCGCGCAAAAAGAAATCAATCGAGTGGCATCAATGGCTCATTAATCCTTCTTTCTTTGTTGCGGATACTCCCCACCGAGTTGGGTTTGGCTAATTTTCCCACTACTTCACATGTGTAGCCCACGGATTCCATTTCTTCTATTGAGGGTTTGATTAATCGGGCTAGTTTGTGTAACTTTGTAGGCGCTAGATCGTCACTGTTATCCTCTCTATCCCGGCTTGTTCTTTCAAGTTCTCATTCCCTCTTTAGTTTTAATGGTCCTCGTAGGCTACCCGCGATTTAATAGCCTCCAATAATTGTACTTCCGTTCCAATATTGTATAGATATGTATAGGGCCCTGTAACTCCATTTTTATTAATAATAATTAATTTTGCTTTTAAAAAAAAAAAAAAACATGAAGTAGCATTAACACTTCCAAAATAGCTTTAACACCATAAACAAAAGGATGCTACATCACTTGACAGTATTATAGTTTCATAAGTTCAACCATTTGTAACTGCAACAACCACCAAGTACGATCAACAAATTCAGTCAATATCAAATAGAGGTGTTGCTTGTAACAGAAAACACTAAATCATTATTATTATTGCTTCATATTAGATAAAAAAAGTTAAATTATATTACAACAAACAACATCCATTTCACCATTAACAACCATCAGAGATGTTAGAACTCATTAACGAAATGGTCGGTCGATGAGACAACGAATTAGTGTTCAGAAAAGTCCTAACCACCATAAATATGAGGTAACCGAAGAGGGGAGGCGAAGGGAATAAAACCCACCGGCAAAACCTGACTGGTAGATGAAACCGTGGATGTGGAAAGAAAACTCTAAGATCTTTAAATATTAAGTTGGACAACTCTCACAAAAAAAACTCGGCACTAAATATTTATTTAAGTATTTTATCACAAAAAAATATAATAATGACATCATGCTAAAGCAAAATTAACGAATAATTAACTTAATAATAACATTATCATTTTATATCTTTATATGACTATAGATATAGATATTAGATATAGATATAGATAGATAGATATTTAAAAAATAAAAATAAAAAATTATGTACTTTGTACCCGTACCAAAGACTCCACCTATATGAATACACATAGATAGAAAGATAGATTGGGTAATTAGCAAGGTTGATAGGCCCGCTGTATTCGGCCCAAATATATTGGCCATTAAGTTATAGTAAGAAAGTTGAGATCATTGGAATATCAGAAATCAAAACCCTAAAATCTGAAGTTTTTATATAAACCCCCTTTCTATTAACAACTACACATAAACCCTAGCAACCACTTAAAACACAACGCTCAATCGGCTCACTTATTTTTACCAAACATGAGAGCTCCTATCAGAGCCGGTACGTTTCTCACATCAACATTGAATTAAACAATCAATTTTATGCTTTTCATTTTATAACTAATTATTCTTTCAATAATTTTTTCATTTACAGGTCGTGGTGGCGGCGGTGGTTTTAGAGGCGGCCGTGGAGATGGAGGTGGTAGAGGAGGTGGATTTAGCGGTGGAAGGAGTGGTGGAAGGAGCGGCGGAAGGGGCGCCGGTGGAAGAGGCGGTGGTAGAGGACGTGGTGGGCCCGGAGGTCGAGGAGGGCGTGGTGGTCGAGGTGGTGGAATGAAAGGAGGAAATAAGGTGATAGTTGAGCCACATAGACATGATGGTGTGTTTATTGCTAAAGGGAAAGAAGATGCACTTTGTACTAAGAATATGGTTCCTGGTGAAGCTGTTTATAATGAAAAAAGAATCTCTACTCAGGTACATATTTTGGTCTTTACTTAATTAGTTTGTATCATGTTTAAATTTGTTAACCGTATATTTTGGTGTTATGGTTGTATAAATACCTTTTTAAATTAGTATAATTGCTGTATTGTTGTATGAGTACGTTTATCTGGATGAAACACACCTGATTGGCTGATTATCATTTTTTTCATTGACATGTTAAGTTATTGATATTATTATAACTTGTGAAATGCTACAAAACTAGATATCTGATTATCATGTTGTCAAACTATATAATTCAGTTCAAACACTTAAGTCTGCACGTTTTGTTACTATTGTTTTTCGTGCAAAAGGAAATTTATAATCAACTCTCAATCTTAAATACCCCTTTATATTCAAATTTAAGTGGATTTTTTATTTTTTTACTAAGGATCGTTATTGTACAAAGTATCTGTATTTAGCTCTTTTGAGTATGCACTACGATGTTAATCGAAAAGTTGAGCTAAAATAGGTGCAACTAAGCTCAACGAAATTTTGTATAGCAAAAAGATTACATTTTTTTTGATATAATATTTGTTTTAATCTTGATAATGAAATGCTGTTAATGTATAAAAATTTATCTTTTTTTCTGCTATTCATCATTAAACAAATGCTTCATGCTTGCATACTTTCAATTTTTTTTGTTTCACATGGTTGATATTATCTAAAATTTGGCTCTGCATCGATATCCTTGTTTAACTACAAGCTTGTCATAAGAATTTAATAATTCAATACGTGGGGAGCTTTATTCTATTCTTGCATTTGATAATTACTCAACTTCGTTTAAATGTTACTATTTTCTATTTGTTTCGATGTAAAAAAAAAATTGTTTGTCATCAGAATGAAGATGGAACAAAGACAGAGTACAGAGTATGGAATCCATTTAGGTCTAAGTTGGCTGCTGCTGTTCTTGGTGGTGTTGACAATATCTGGATGGTAAGCTTTTCTATTCAGTGACACTAGACTCTCGCTTTTTGCGTGCAAACTGTTCTAACTTGCTCTTCTGACTGGTTTAGAAACCTGGCTCTAAGGTGCTCTATCTAGGTGCTGCATCGGGTACTACTGTGTCTCATGTGTCTGATCTTGTTGGCCCAGTAAGTAGTTAAATACATATAATATTGTTTTCTTTTAATTTTGATTTCTTAATTCTAAATACATATAATATCTACTCTTATTTTGTCTTTTATTATTAGACTGGAGTTGTGTATGCTGTGGAGTTTTCTCACAGAAGTGGTAGAGATTTGGTTAACATGGCCAAAAAGAGAACGAATGTTATTCCTATTATTGAAGATGCTAGGCATCCAGCCAAGTACCGAATGCTTGTTGGCATGGTTGATGTTATATTTTCTGATGTTGCTCAACCTGATCAGGTTTGCTTGCACCTACCATGGGCTCTATATCTCTACCTATTTTGGTTTTGCACTTTCATTTATTACTATTAACATTTTTAGATTGAATTAATGTTGCATTTTTGTATAGTTTTCTAAAACTTTTTTTTTTTTTTTGAAATTATTTTTCTTCTTTGCCAGCACAAGGGTTTATGTATTTGCGAGTCATGTATATAATTTGTACTGATTATGTTTTTCTAAATATTTTATTCTGTATTTTGTTTCTAAAAGTACATGACCTTTACAAGAGCCAGTTAATGGTATCAATGCGTAACTAGATATATTCTTTTCAGTTCTTTATTATTATTATTTTTGTTTCATTTTACATTAAATCAAGTACAAAATAGCATATGATGAGCTACTCGGATTCCCCTTCACGACATCTTGGATGATGCGAAAACCGAGTTTCTGATGCGTCCTTTTTAACTCTTAGATATAGATGTAGATTTAGTTTAGTGTATGATGAGCTCTACTCGGATTCCCCTTCAGGACATCTTGGATGATGTGAAAAACGAGTTTCTGATGCATTTTTAATATAAACCTTTTGTTGTGCTTAAATGTTTAATCTCTATTTTTTCTTTTTTACTTAAAATTGTTTTTTTTTTGTACCAACCTCGTACTTGTTTTTCTTAATTAAACTTTTGTGGGGTGATCATCACACACCATTTTTAGCCCATACACATACACACTGTATTTTACATAAATGTACTATTTTGCCCTTGCATTACTATAAAGATCCAGATGGTAATGTTGATTAATACAAGGGTAGGATTGAGATTTCATGTAGAAAGATGTGTATGGACTAAAAAATGGTGTGAGGATCACCTCCAATTTATATTAAGGTATTTTATTTTTTCAGTCATTATTTTGTGGGTACAGGTACAGTTACCATATTATATGCTAATATAAATTTCATTTGAAACTTACATTGATGCTAAGCGTGTTCAATTGCTATTATGTCGATTGTCAGGCTAGGATTTTAGCACTCAATGCTTCTTATTTCTTGAAATCTGGAGGCCATTTTGTTATCTCCATCAAGGTTTGTTCTTTTTTCTCTACAACACACAAAGTTTCAGGTTTTTGTTGATTTCCTTTTCTTTGATATTGTAGATACATGAATAGTCTCTGCTCTAAATTTAACTAATGTTGTTGAGTTATTTGTATTATTTTTAATTTGCTTTTATATTTATATGAATGAAATCATAACCCTGTTATTTTTATTTTTTTTTGTGAACTCTTCAGGCAAACTGTATTGACTCAACAGTTCCAGCAGAGGCTGTATTTGCTTCAGAAGTGAAGAAGCTTCAAGCTGAGCAGTTTAAACCAATGGAGCAGGTCACCCTTGAACCCTTTGAGCGAGACCATGCTTGTGTCGTTGGAGGCTACCGGATGCCAAAGAAACAGAAACCCGCATCATAGATGAAATCACCGATTTTGCTTTTGCACTTCTGTAGAATTTTCTTAGGTTGAGCTTGTTTTGTTTAAGAATATTATTTTGTGACAGATGGTTACTTTTAAACTCTAAATCCATAGTAAGATAGCTATCAACTTTTGTTAGCAGTGGGCATGTGTGTAACAGTGATTGTTGAAGTGGCATCTAGACTTTTTAGCCATTGTTTTTATTTGCAGTGTTTTATGTTTTACGGAGTACTAGATTGGTGATCGTTGAAAGAAAAGTAATGTACAAATGTAAGGTGCGTTTGTTTGCCTCTTAATGGAACGGTTCAATGCTGAATCATTCAGCATTCAGTGTGTTTGTTTCTAACCTCTGAATGACATATGGTGCTGAATGGTTCAGAATTCAGTGTTGAACCATTCAGAGATGAAACACTCTCTTAACCATTTTCTCTTAACCATTAAGAGCATAAATTTTCTGTAAATTTCTCCTCAAATCCTATCTTGAACACTTAACTAACAAGTATATTGAATATTTTATTTATGTTACACTTTGATAAGGTAATTTTACTCGGTTTATATCGTTCATTCTAAATGATTATCAAACAGCTTATTTTCATTCAGAACAAAATTTATTCAGAGGCTTTGAATCATTCAGATTCTGAACCATTCAGCGTTAAATCATTCAGTTTTATCAAACGCACCAAATCTCTTAAATTGGCTGGTCTTAGGTTTGACTGCTTGAACATATAACAATACAAGCCTTCAAGATTAATTTATGGTGCTTTAGTATCATCTTCTACAGTCATTATCACTCCAAATATACATAAAAAATAATCATGTAGCTATTTTATAATTGATATTTGATAAGTGTTGTGAATATAATTTAAGTAACACTGAAAAAGCAAAGCAGAAGTCTTAAATTATTAAAGGAGCAAATGAACTCTAAATTGTTCAGAACTTTTAATTGATTAAATGCTAATCAATTGCTAATAGCAGTGATGTTTTATATGCTGAATACATAATTTTACCTACACCCATCGGCAATTTGGCACTAGGCGATAGTAAATAAAGGTATTGGAATTTTAAGATTTTTGGTAGCTTTCATTTAAAACAATACAAAAAGGTCCTAATCTTAAAGTATATGGTCTGAAATATCATTTTTTTTTTGTTTTTTTTGGGCCAAAAAAACTTAAATTAATAATGATAACTTCATCAAAGGAATGAAGATTACCAAGAACAAAAATACAGTGGGAGAGGCTTTAGAAGCCTAAACAAAAAACAATAGAACATGATGAAAGATTGAAATCCTGATACAGCAATAAGAATGGATTGATTTCCCAAACACATGCTTGAAGACCATGACACAAGTATGGATTCATCGCCCATAAGAACACCTTGAACTTGAAATTTCGCACGTTCACCGAATGATAAGTGTACTGTCTGTTAAATTTCGCATTTGAAATTTCAGTTTCTTGTAATCACCATATGCATAATATTGAATGATTAGCCTGAATACAGCATGATACGAATGTCAACCACTATATAAATATCATCTGAAGCAGAGGACCGAAACCATATCTTCCTGTTGATCGGTGATCGGCTAACATGATGCCTTCAAGGCAAGTTTGCAACTCTAATACTTATAAAAAATCAGTGGCTGGAATAGATGCAAATCCCAGCCTGTTTGGAAAGCAGCGTTAGAACATGAAAAACGGAATTGATGTACGAAACCAAATTACACATGACGTAAAAACATAAAGTGAAGACAACTCATCTTTTAAGATACGATTGTCAAGCCAATCGTAGTGCCGAAAAGAAATATTCTTCCCATTTCTAAGCTTCTACTTCCATAGATCAAACCCCGTCATACAATCCATCGAATCCATTTTTTGTAAGTTAATGATCTCGTTCCCGTCATACGACCTCGTGATTTAATCTTGGGCTGCGAGAATTTCATGAGGTGGTCCTCATGGTTTAGGGGTTTTGGAAGGGGTTGCATCATCGGCCATGTTCTTCATCATTTCATCAAACTTAACCATCTCTTCTTTGTAAGTAAGCTTTTTTGATCCCACCATTTGACTTTTTGATTTAGCTTTTTGGATTTTTAATTCTTGACCTACAATATGACTAATTTCGCTAGTTGTATCAAATACATTGGAAATGCTTGGTACCTCATCTGTCCATTGTTTTATTTTGGTGGTTCCATCTGTCATTTTATCAACCTGTTTCAAGCCTCTTTGTCGAATGATATCACAATCTGTCTGAAATATCATTTATCATAAAAATGTAAATAATCTTAGAGGACTCCCAACGCACTTGTAAATCATCCGTGAATTATCTTCCTTTCATGCACATTAATATTAACACCATTGGTAATGTATAGCCAATGTATTTGTCGCCAAGGAATTCGTGAATATACAGCCTAAATCATCACGGACCTCATTGTTTTAATTGATGATACATTTGGCTTTAAATTTTGTACAATGGTTTAATTAATCAATGAGGAAATGTATGATGGTTAGGAGTGAAATGTGATGTATTAGTGATAGAAAGTAAATGAGAAGAAAATAGTGACTTGATGTGGTAGTGTGTTAATTTGAAAAATGGTTGAGAGTGCTCTATTATAATAATAAATCTAGTACTTGGTAGTTTAGTTTATTAGTGGTCCTTCACTCCTTCCTAGTAAAGGCAGGCATATACTTGAATAGTATCACCAAGAAAATACACACACTATGTATTAATTTAATGGGTTTAATAATTTGGAGATGGTAAAAGAAAAGAAATAATCTTCTAAACCACAAATTTTTAACATCAAGAGTACCAAAGTTGTTTTTGTAACTCGTTCATCTGGTAGATCTTTGTAACAGTTACAAACTGCTACTCATTCGAACTTAACACTCATCATTAGTGAACGGGCAACATCGTCTTTCAGAAAGACAAAAATGTGTGTCGTCCAAAACTTCAAATGCAGTATGTGGTGTGATCCATAAGGCTTAAAGGGATCAAAGTTTATTATGCAAACTAAAAGGATACAAACTGTGATTCTCATAAAGGATATTTGTTTCATCTTTGATGGTTCAAATACTACTATCTATTCAATGGGTCATCCAAATACTACCCACTCCAAATACAAACAAAACTCTTCTTAAAACAAATACGGTCACCTAAATAATGCACGCTCTTTTAACTGCGTTTCTGCTTCTTCGTATCGTGATCCTCTTCCTCCATGGCCTTCAATTTGCTCTTTATCGCAGCTATTTTTGCACTGCGATTCATTTGACCCGACCCGTTACCAAACAGATTCGACTTATTTGAACCGCTACCACTCAAATTCCCGGTTTTGCTCCCCATTTCCATCAAGTACTTATCCCTAGAGAAGCGCACAACTAAAGGGCGTCCACATACCAATTTACCATGCATTTTTTCCTTAGCCACCTTAGCTTCCTGCATTCTTACTTTAAATAAAAAAAATCACAAATTTGCAACACAAAAAAATGATTATATCCAGCAATCAGCATAAACTTACCTCCTTGGTGCTGAAATGTATAAACGCATAGCCGCGCGGTTCGCCACATTTTGGGCCACGAGTATGCCAAAGGAAGTCCTCAAACAAAATCTTTCCAAACGGAGAGAACATTTTAATCAGAGCAGCCCTGTAAGAATAAAAGTTACAAGATGAGCGGGTTTAGGTGTGTTGGTTAACAGGTCAAAATGGGTGGGGTTGAAATGGGCCAATTCAAGTATCAGTCTGCATGGGTTCTCACAGAACTATTTTGCCTGCTTTAAAATTGTATCATAATGTGTTGATTAGAATCACAATACAGTACGACCATAATACACTTGTATAGTTGTATGCACTGTTGTAAAACACCCGATTACTCCCCAATTAATCACCGATTACTCGTTATTAAGAATAGTCCGTCCAGATTTTCTAAAATCCGTTTAATTTTAACGTCGGTTAATGTTTCAAAATCGAATTTGTTGATCAATGTCCGTTAAAGTCAAAATTGGTCAACATTTGATAATGAATTTAAACTAAAATTTTAGAGTTTATAAACAAAAAGAATGATTTTAGATAATTATGTTAAAGTTTATGTTCATATTTATAATTTTCTTTTATATATACGCATATAATTTTGAAATTTATTATTTAAATGTAATAAATGTGTGAAAAGTACATCCGATTAATCCCCGAATAGCCGATTACTCCTTCCAAAATCATGACCGATTAATCCCCGAATAGCGAATTTAACCTTGGTTGTATGAATTGAAAATTAAAATAGACTCAGGGTGACTTTCAGCCTGTTTACACCATTTACCCTGTTCACTTTTAGTCAGGGTTTTGATTTGACAAGCTTAGATGAAATATAGCACAAATCAACGAATTCAAAGCTATATGCGCCAAAATTGGCATCTGGGGAATTTCGATAAAGGTTGCTACGAAAGGGTATGTCTTTGCTTACTCTGTTATTCTCATATCAAGGTTACCAACATAGAGTCGACTTTCACTATTTTCATCAAAAACAGCACTGTTATCTTTGTCCTGCATTAGTTAAACACATCCTTGTTATGAAGATTTCATATAAAAAGCAACAATCTTTTTTTTAAGATATCAAGAGGTATCATATTTACGAGAAGCATGATATGACAAAATCTGCAAAGGCAGATAGTGAAGTTCAGGTCACAATACTAACCATCTAGAGGAAATGATCTTGATGACAATCCTGCTACTGTTAGTTTGGCAATATTGTGATTGTAGCTACGTTTATTAAGAGTCTGCAAGCCTGGTAATCAGTTTGACAATCGAGCACACATTATTAGAGAATGGACTACGAAATTATAAATATTGGCTCTCAAATCAGCGATAACAAAGGAATGTAAATGATTCGTTCATGAATTATAAATAGACAAATCTTAAACGGATGCTAAAAGTAATGATGTTGAAGAAAAGAAATGACAAAGTAACTTGGGAATATATCTTATATTAAGGATTCTCTCATTAAGAACACACATTGTTTTTGAGGTGTTGTTAGCTTTTCAGTCTGCAGATCTTGTTAGGTCTTATGTCTGCGCGCCCACATAAGTATAGCAGTATAGCAGACTGTTTGTTTTTCTGAAGACAATAAAATAATGTCTTATTCAGTCTGCAAACTCGCAGACTTAGAAATATGCTTCTAAGTGTTGCATAGAGGATTAACAGCCATAATAATATATATTCTTCACTATTTAGCAAACAGACTTTTAGGCCACATCTTCTCTACAGACATGATCCGCAACATGATCCGCAGATCATCACACAAAAACATCTTAAAAAACAAACAGCACCCGAGGTTTAGAGGCTTATTAATCTCCATTCAATAATTTTTAATACTAAGGAACTTAAAGTATAACACCATTTCTCCATGTGCACATATACGTATGCTTAGTGGGGATATTCA
Source organism: Rutidosis leptorrhynchoides (assembly GCF_046630445.1). Taxonomy (NCBI): domain Eukaryota; kingdom Viridiplantae; phylum Streptophyta; class Magnoliopsida; order Asterales; family Asteraceae; genus Rutidosis; species Rutidosis leptorrhynchoides. The sequence goes on along the minus strand of NC_092336.1, from coordinate 86,954,222 downwards.
TGCATGGAAAATAGCATTTACATATAACTGAAATAACTTTGGTTTTCAAAGAAAAAATCTATTATCAATATTCGAGACTTTCGAGGCAATCAAGCTATGGATGATGCATTTCCAGCCCTATTTATATACCAACCATAGGTTAAGGTAACCTTTGGATCTCTGAAACGTGTTCTGTGTTTGGTGGTTAGCAATTGAGCATAGTTTGAAGATAGACATCAAATACCATGTAACATGAAGTTTAATAATTTCTGTTTTGTTAATATCAAGATGGTAGAGAGATGTTGTAACTAGGCTGGCAATGGATGTCCGATCCATTTACATGGATATGGATGATCAAAATGGATGATAAGCGGATATGGATATGGATGATGTGCAAAATTAGTGGATCAGATATGGATGTCAATTTATCATTTACGGATATATCCATTTATCACCGTAATATGTATATACATATAAATATATACATATTTACTTAAATGTATGCATATACATGTACATATCCTTATACATGTACATATAAACTACTAAAATGTTATCGAAAGTATAGATTGTAAAGATACAACTATGTGAATAGTATTAAATCCAAATATCTTGCGTATATTACATATCGTAGTTAAAATACTTTGATGATTTAATTTCTTAGTATGAATATCTTTAGAAAAACTTAACATCCAAAGGATATCCGATAACCCGCTAAATCCAACGGAATATGGATATGGATAGATTAAATATATTTAAATGGATATGGTTTAATTAAAATTAAACCGATATGGATATGGGATCACCCGATCCATACCCGATTCATTGTCATCCCTAGTTGTAACCCTAAAGTTCAAATAACAAAATTAATGAAGCAAGCATCGTACAATTTGATTTCAAACAATCATACTGCTTTTCCAATTAGTAGCATATTCGTTATACCAAACATATGAACTGTACAAATTATGAAAATAATATAAATTCTCAATTTTCACAAATTAGAATAGATGAAGGGAATGGACTTGCAAAATAGAAAAAAAAAGTGGTGTCTAATTACATAAAAAAATCAAAGATAGTGTGTGTAACTAAGGATTGTGATGATTATGATCGTGATTAGTATTACCTTATTAGTAATTGACAATTTAAAATCTGTTCACGAGGTCAACTTCATCAGCTAGGGTTCCAAATCCTTTGAGGCTTTGAGCAGATGGATGCGAAACGGGGATACGCGATACAGTTCTCATTATTATTATGTATGTGAAAAATATAGAATTCGGGATGGGCTTGTTTTTTTTTTTTTTTTTTTTTTTAAAAAAAAAAGGAATATTCGTGTAGAACGTTTTCAAAATGAAATGAAATCGACTTCAACATCAACAAAAGGATACAAAGCAGAACCGTAAAGGCTCGTACCTATAAAGCAACAAAACAAACTATGTGCTATTTGTAAACAAGCCATTACCTAACCCGAACAATTACCATAGACACGCTAAACTAAGGGTCTGTTTGAAACAGTTTTAATTTAGAAAGAAATGAAAGGGAATGAAAATCTATTTTAATCTATTAGCGTTCCTCCGTTTTTAGTGTAATTTACAAGAAAGAAAGGGAAGGAAGTGGATTGATATTTTAGTGTAATTTTCCCTAAAACACTTCCTTTCAAATTGGAAGGATCCGGTAAGATCAAATGGACGAAACACAAAACAAGGACCTGAGATCCTTATCGAAACTAGGAAACCATCAAAGCATCAACCATGATTCCAATATTACCAATTTACCTTCCATCGTGTTGTAGTGACCCGAACTTTTCCATGTTTATATATATTAATTAAGATTGATATTTACATGACTAAATGTTTCCAACATGTTAAGCAATCAAACATGTTAAGACTTGATTAATTGAAATATGTTTCATATAGACAATTGACCACCCAAGTTGACCGGTGATTCACGAAACGTTAAAACTTGTAAAAACTATATGATGACATATATATGAATATATATATAGTTAACATGATACTATGATAAGTAAACATATCATTAAGTATATTAACAATGAACTACATACGTAAAAACAAGACTACTAACTTAATGATTTTTAAACGAGACATATATGTAACGATTATCGTTGTAAAGACATTTAATGTATATATATCATATTAAGAGATATTCATACATGATAATATCATGATAATATAATAATTTAAAATCTCATTTGATATTATAAACATTGGGTTAACAACATTTAACAAGATCGTTAACCTAAAGGTTTCAAAACAACACTTACATGTAACGACTAACGATGACTTAACGACTCAGTTAAAATGTATATACATGTAGTGTTTTAATATGTATTTATACACTTTTGAAAGACTTCAATACACTTATCAAAATACTTCTACTTAACAAAAATGCTTACAATTACATCCTCGTTCAGTTTCATCAACAATTCTACTCGTATGCACCTGTATTTGTACTCGTACAATACACAGCTTTTAGATGTATGTACTATTGGTATATACACTCCAATGATCAGCTCTTAGTAGCCCATGTGAGTCACCTAACACATGTGGGAACCATCATTTGGCAACTAGCATGAAATATCTCATAAAATTACAAAAATATGAGTAATCATTCATGACTTATTTACATGAAAACAAAATTACATATCCTTTATATCTAATCCATACACCAATGACCAAAAACACCTACAAACACTTTCATTCTTCAATTTTCTTCATCTAATTGATCTCTCTCAAGTTCTATCTTCAAGTTCTAAGTGTTCTTCATATATTCTACAAGTTCTAGTTACATAAAATCAAGAATACTTTCAAGTTTGCTAGCTCACTTCCAATCTTGTAAGGTGATCATCCAACCTCAAGAAATCTTTGTTTCTTACAGTAGGTTATCATTCTAATACAAGGTAATAATCATATTCAAACTTTGGTTCAATTTCTATAACTATAACAATCTTATTTCAAGTGATGATCTTACTTGAACTTGTTTTCGTGTCATGATTCTGCTTCAAGAACTTCGAGCCATCCAAGGATCCGTTGAAGCTAGATCCATTTTTCTCTTTTCCAGTAGGTTTATTCAAGGAACTTAAGGTAGTAATGATGTTCATAACATCATTCGATTCATACATATAAAGCTATCTTATTCGAAGGTTTAAACTTGTAATCACTAGAACATAGTTTAGTTAATTCTAAATTTGTTCGCAAACAAAAGTTAATCCTTCTAACTTGACTTTTAAAATCAACTAAACACATGTTCTATATCTATATGATATGCTAACTTAATGATTTAAAACCTGGAAACACGAAAAACACCGTAAAACCGGATTTACGCCGTCGTAGTAACACCGCGGGCTATTTTGGGTTAGTTAATTAAAAACTATGATAAACTTTGATTTAAAAGTTGTTATTCTGAGAAAATGATTGTTATTATGAACATGAAACTATATCCAAAAATTATGGTTAAACTCAAAGTGGAAGTATGTTTTCTAAAATGGTCATCTAGACGTCGTTCTTTCGACTGAAATGACTACCTTTACAAAAACGACTTGTAACTTATTTTTTCGACTATAAACCTATACTTTTTCTGTTTAGATTCATAAAATAGAGTTCAATATGAAACCATAGCAATTTGATTCACTCAAAACGGATTTAAAATGAAGAAGTTATGGGTAAAACAAGATTGGATAATTTTTCTCATTTTAGCTACGTGAAAATTGGTAACAAATCTATTCCAACCATAACTTAATCAACTTGTATTGTATATTATGTAATCTTGAGATACCATAGACACGTATACAATGTTTCGACCTATCATGTCGACACATCTATATATATTTCGGAACAACCATAGACACTCTATATGTGAATGTTGGAATTAGCTGTACAGGGTTGAGGTTGATTCCAAAATATATATAGTTTGAGTTGTGATCAATACTGAGATACGTATACACTGGGTCGTGGATTGATTCAAGATAATATTTATCGATTTATTTCTGTACATCTAACTGTGGACAACTAGTTGTAGGTTACTAACGAGGACAGCTGACTTAATAAACTTAAAACATCAAAATATATTAAAAGTGTTGTAAATATATTTTAAACATACTTTGATATATATGTATATATTGTTATAGGTTTGTGAATCAACCAGTGGCTAAGTCTTACTTCCCGACGAAGTAAAAATCTGTGAAAGTGAGTTATAGTCCCACTTTTAAAATCTAATATTTTTGGGATGAGAATACATGCAGGTTTTATAAATGATTTACAAAATAGACGCAAGTACGTGAAACTACATTCTATGGTTGAATTATCAAAATCAAATATGCCCCTTTTTATTAAGTCTGGTAATCTAAGAATTAGGGAACAGACACCCTAATTGACGCGAATCCTAAAGATAGATCTATTGGGCCTAACAAACCCCATCCAAAGTACCGGATGCTTTAGTACTTCGAAATTTATATCATATCCGAAGGGTCTCCCGGAATGATGGGGATATTCTTATATATGCATCTTGTTAATGTCGGTTACCAGGTGTTCACCATATGAATGATTTTTAACTCTATGTATGGGATGTGTATTGAAATATGAAATCTTGTGGTCTATTATTATGATTTGATATATATAGGTTAAACCTATAACTCACCAACATTTTTGTTGACGTTTTAAGCATGTTTATTCTCAGGTGATTATTAAGAGCTTTCGCTGTCGCATACTTAAATTAGGACGAGATTTGGAGTCCATGCTTGTATGATATTGTGTAAAAACTGCATTCAAGAAACTTATTTTGTTGTAACATATTTGTATTGTAAACCATTATGTAATGGTCGTGTGTAAACAGGATATTTTAGATTATCATTATTTGATAATCTACGTAAAGCTTTTTAAACCTTTATTGATGAAATAAAGGATATGGTTTGTTTTAAAATGAATGCAGTCTTTGAAAAAACGTCTCATATAGAGGTCAAAACCTCGCAACGAAATCAATTAATATGGAACGTTTTTAATCAATAAGAACGGGACATTTCAGTTGGTATCCGAGCGTTGGTCTTAGAGAACCAGAATTTTGCATTAGTGTGTCTTATCAAGTTTGTTAGGATGCATTAGTGAGTCTGGACTTCGACCGTGTTTACTTGAAAAATGATTGCTTAACAAATTTTGTTGGAAACTATATATTTTTAACATGTGAATATTATGTGATATATTAATCTCTTAACGCGTTTGATATTATGTGATAGATGTCTACCTCTAGAACAAGTCCCATTGACTCACCTAATAATAATGAAGAGTCAAATGTAAATTGGAATGATTCGTGGACTGATTCACAAGTTTCCGAAGAGGAACCGGAAGAAGAGTCGGAACCGGAAGAAGAATCGGAACCGGAAGAAGAATCGGAACCGGATGAAGAAATAGAACCGGTGGGGGAAATAATAAAACAGTTAAGTAAAAGAAAATCCTCAACCAACCGACCAAGGTTAATTATGGTCAATGGTGTTTCCGCCAAGGAAGCAAAATATTGGGAGGATTACCAATTCTCCGATGAATCGGATTCCGACGAGAATTCCGATGATGTTATAGAAATTACCCCAATTGAATTTAAAAAGGCAAAAGAAAATAATAAGGGAAAGGGCATAAAAATAGAGAAATCTAATTCCAACCCCAATGAACTTTATATGTATCGTCAACCCCCGAAGTCCTTAAGTTGTAACAATGACCCGGGAACCTCTAAACCACCAGGTTTTTCTAAACCAATGTAGAAAACGACGGCTCGTATTAGGGGAACATCATATATCCCTAGAAAATTGGCAAAACGAACCAAAACCGAAGAAGAAGAAACAAGCGAGTCGGAATAAGATAGTTGTATTCGTGTGGTGTAATATATGTAATATAGTGTACTTATGCTTTATGATATATGTAAAAATTGCTTGTATTAATAAGTATTTTTTTATGAATCTAACTCTTGTCTATTTTACAGTATAAAAACACAAAATGGATAGACAACCCAATATTTTAAGAGACCTACCCGGAGACATGATTGATGAAATCTTGTCTAGAGTCGGTCAGAATTCTTCGGCACAACTATTTAAGGCGAGATCAGTTTGTAAGACATTCGAAGAACGTTCCAAGAATGCCTTGGTTTATAAAAGGCTTTCGTTTGAAAGATGGGGGATATCACATTGGGAAATCCATAAGTTACGATGTGTTTACTTTGACGCATATATTGCGGGGAACCCAAATGCTATTTTACGCAATGGGTTAAGAAATTATTTTGACTCAATATATCCGAATATTGGACTTCGTGATTTAGAAAAAGCGGCTAACATGCAACATAAAGAAGCATGTTATGCTTACGGATTAGTAATGTTCGCTTCTCACCAAAGTGAGAACAAGAACATCGGGCTACAACTATTAAACAAAACGTTCCCACAAGTGACGGAGTCGGTAATTGGGGTAAGAAATGAGGTTTTTAGATTGTTACGGGACTGTTGGACATTACGTAACCCTCGTCCCTTTGACGACGTTACAACACGCTGTCTTATCAACGGCCATAACAGTTATGTTCCACAAGACCAAGGATGGGAAGTAGTCCTAGTAAAACCAGAATGCATGACTTGTTTCTGGACGTATGAATTACGTGTCTTTATTGCCTTTGCTGAACGACTTGTGTACTAGCTAGAATTATCTTCACAACCATCTTGTATCAAATTTATTGTGTGCTATATTTCATGATATATGTAAAATAAGCGGTATTGTAAGTTTGTAAAATATTGTGTAAAAGTTTGAACGCGAAATATTATTATAATCAGTTTTTCATATAGAATTGTAGTAGTTGAATTGTATATTAGCTACTAAGTATGAACTTAACGGGTAGGTACTACCAGAATTTAAACTTATAAAACGCTAATATGAAGAAAAAGCTTTTATAAATGAGTTCATATTATGCTACGAAATACTATTAACTACTCTTAAATATTCTGTATGATTAACTTGTTCCATTTGACTATTTTGAAGGAAATGACACCGACTACTCGACACACCGTGAATATGAATGAAGAGGAATTCCGTACTTTTCTAGCTTCAAACATAGCCGCAGTACAGGCTGCGCTACATACCAACAATAACCTTGGATCTAGCAGTACAGGAAATCGTGTAGGATGCACCTACAAAGAATTCACTGCCTGCAAACCTTTGGAATTTGATGGAACCGAAGGACCGATCGAATTGAAATGGTGGACCGAGAAGGTCGAATCGGTGTTTGCCATAAGTAAGTGTACTGAAGAGGACAAAGTGAAGTACGCTACGCATACCTTCACAGGTTCTGCGTTAACATGGTGGAATACCTATCTAGAGCAAGTGGGACAAGACAATGCGTACGCACTACCGTGGTCAGCATTCAAGCACTTGATGAACGAGAAGTACCGTCCCAGAACCGAGGTCAATAAGCTCAAGACAGAACTTAGAGGGTTACGAACCCAAGGATTTGATATTACCACGTACGAAAGACGATTCACAGAATTGTGCCTATTGTGTCCGGGAGCATTCGAAGATGAGGAAGAGAAGATCGACGTGTTTGTGAAAGGATTACCGGAAAGAATCCAAGAAGATATAAGTTCACACGAGCCCGCCTCCATACAACAGGCATGTAGAATGGCTCACAAACTAGTGAACCAGATTGAAGAAAGAATTAAAGAACAGACTGCTGAAGAGGCCAATGTGAAGCAAGTTAAAAGAAAGTGGGAGGAAAACGGTGATAAGAATCACCAATACAACAACAACAGCAATTACAACAATAATCGCAACAATTATCCCAACAATCGCAACATCAATCGCAACTACAACAAACGGTCCAACAACAACAACAACAACAACAACAACAGCAACTACAACAATCATCCCAACAACAATAATAACCGCAACAACAACAACAATCAGAAGCAGCTATGCCAAAGGTGTGAAAAGTATCACTCGGGGTTCTGCACCAAATTTTGCAACAAGTGTAAAAGAAATGGTCATAGCGCGGCGAAGTGTGAGGTCTACGGACCAGGGGTTAATAGAACGAAAGGAACAAATGGTGTCAGAACGAGTAATGGCGGAGCAAGTAGTGTCGGAGCAAGTTATGCCAATGTAGTTTGTTATAAATGTGGAAAACCGGGCCACATTATTAGAAATTGCCCGAACCAGGAGAACATGAATGGACAAGGCCGCGGAAGAGTTTTCAATATTAATGCGGCAGAGGCACAGGAAGACCCGGAGCTTGTTACGGGTACGTTTCTTATTGACAATAAATCTGCTTACGTTTTATTTGATTCGGGTGCGGATAGAAGCTATATGAGTAGAGATTTTTGTGCTAAATTAAGTTGTCCATTGACGCCTTTGGATAGTAAATTTTTACTCGAATTAGCAAATGGTAAATTAATTTCAGCAGATAATATATGTCGGAATCGAGAAATTAAACTGGTTAGCGAAACATTTAAGATTTATTTGATACCAGTAGAGGTAGGGAGTTTTGATGTGATAATCGGTATGGACTGGTTGAAAGAAGTGAAAGCAGAGATCGTTTATTACAAAAATGCAATTTGCATTATACGAGAAAAAGGAAAACCCTTAATGGTGTACGGAGAAAAGGGCAACACGAAGCTACATCTTATTAGTAATTTGAAGGCACAAAAACTAATAAGAAAAGGTTGCTATGCTGTTCTAGCACACGTCGAGAAAGTACAAACTGAAGAAAAGAGCATCAATGATGTTCCCATTGCAAAAGAATTTCCCGATGTATTTCCGAAAGAATTACCGGGATTACCCCCACATCGATCCGTTGAATTTCAAATAGATCTTGTACCAGGAGCTGCACCAATAGCTCGTGCTCCTTACAGACTCGCACCCAGCGAGATGAAAGAACTGCAAAGCCAACTACAAGAACTTTTAGAGCGTGGTTTCATTCGACCAAGCACATCACCGTGGGGATCTCCTGTTTTGTTTGTCAAGAAGAAAGATGGTACATTCAGGTTGTGTATCGACTACCGAGAGTTGAACAAACTTACCATCAAGAACCGCTACCCACTACCGAGAATCGACGACTTATTTGATCAACTACAAGGCTCGTCTGTTTATTCAAAGATTGACTTACGTTCCGGGTATCATCAAATGCGGGTGAAAGAAGATGATATTCCAAAGACTGCTTTCAGAACACGTTACGGTCATTACGAGTTTATGGTCATGCCGTTTGGTTTAACTAATGCACCAGCTGTGTTCATGGACCTTATGAACCGAGTGTGTGGACCATACCTTGACAAGTTTGTCATTGTTTTCATTGATGACATACTTATTTACTCAAAGAATGACCAAGAACACGGTGAACATTTGAGAAAGGTGTTAGAAGTATTGAGGAAGGAAGAATTGTACGCTAAGTTTTCAAAGTGTGCATTTTGGTTGGAAGAAGTTCAATTCCTCGGTCACATAGTGAACAAAGAAGGTATTAAGGTGGATCCGGCAAAGATAGAAACTGTTGAAAAGTGGGAAACCCCGAAAACTCCGAAACACATACGCCAGTTTTTAGGACTAGTTGGTTACTACAGAAGGTTCATCCAAGACTTTTCCAGAATAGCAAAACCCTTGACTGCATTAACGCATAAAGGGAAGAAATTTGAATGGAATGATGAACAAGAGAAAGTGTTTCAGTTATTGAAGAAAAAGCTAACTACGGCACCTATATTGTCATTGCCTGAAGGGAATGATGATTTTGTGATTTATTGTGACGCATCAAAGCAAGGTCTCAGTTGTGTATTAATGCAACGAACGAAGGTGATTGCTTATGCGTCTAGACAATTGAAGATTCACGAACAAAATTATACGACGCATGATTTGGAATTAGGCGCGGTTATTTTTGCATTAAAGACTTGGAGGCACTACTTATATGGGGTCAAAAGTATTATATATACCGACCACAAAAGTCTTCAACACATATTTAATCAGAAACAACTGAATATGAGGCAGCGTAGGTGGATTGAATTATTGAATGATTACGACTTTGAGATTCGTTACCACCCGGGGAAGGCAAATGTGGTAGCCGATGCCTTGAGCAGGAAGGACAGAGAACCCATTCGAGTAAAATCTATGAATATAATGATTCATAATTACCTTACTACTCAAATAAAGGAGGCGCAACAAGGAGTTTTAAAAGAGGGAAATTTAAAGGATGAAATACCCAAAGGATCGGAGAAGCATCTTAATATTCGGGAAGACGGAACCCGGTATAGGGCTGAAAGGATTTGGGTACCAAAATTTGGAGATATGAGAGAAATGGTACTTAGAGAAGCTCATAAAACTAGATACTCAATACATCCTGGAACGGGGAAGATGTACAAGGATCTCAAGAAACATTTTTGGTGGCCGGGTATGAAAGCCGATGTTGCTAAATATGTAGGAGAATGTTTGACGTGTTCTAAGGTCAAAGCTGAGCATCAGAAACCATCAGGTCTACTTCAACAACCTGAAATCCCGGAATGGAAATGGGAAAACATTACCATGGATTTCATCACTAAATTGCCAAGGACTGCAAGTGGTTTTGATACTATTTGGGTAATAGTTGATCGTCTCACCAAATCAGCACACTTCCTGCCAATAAGAGAAGATGACAAGATGGAGAAGTTAGCACGACTGTATTTGAAGGAAGTCGTCTCCAGACATGGAATACCAATCTCTATTATCTCTGATAGGGATGGCAGATTTATTTCAAGATTCTGGCAGACATTACAGCAAGCATTAGGAACTCGTCTAGACATGAGTACTGCCTATCATCCACAAACTGATGGGCAGAGCGAAAGGACGATACAAACGCTTGAAGACATGCTATGAGCATGTGTTATTGATTTCGGAAACAGTTGGGATCGACATCTACCGTTAGCAGAATTTTCCTACAACAACAGCTACCATTCAAGCATTGAGATGGCGCCGTTTGAAGCACTTTATGGTAGAAAGTGCAGGTCTCCGATTTGTTGGAGTGAAGTGGGGGATAGACAGATTACGGGTCCGGAGATTATACAAGAAACTACCGAGAAGATCATCCAAATTCAACAACGGTTGAAAACCGCCCAAAGTCGACAAAAGAGCTACGCTGACATTAAAAGAAAAGATATAGAATTTGAAATTGGAGAGATGGTCATGCTTAAAGTTGCACCTTTGGAAAGGCGTTGTTTGATTTGGTAAACGAGGGAAATTAAATCCAAGGTATATTGGACCACTCAAGATTATTGATCGTGTCGGACCAGTAGCTTACCGACTTGAGTTACCTCAACAACTCGCTCCTGTACATAACACTTTTCACGTCTCGAATTTGAAGAAATGTTTTGCTAAAGAAGATCTCACTATTCCGTTAGATGAAATCCAAATCAACGAAAAACTTCAATTCATCGAAGAACCCGTCGAAATAATGGATCGTGAGGTTAAAAGACTTAAGCAAAACAAGATACCAATTGTTAAGGTTCGATGGAATGCTCGTAGAGGACCCGAGTTCACCTGGGAGCGTGAAGATCAGATGAAGAAGAAATACCCGCATCTATTTCCAGAAGATTCGTCAACACCTTCAACAGCTTAAAATTTCGGGACGAAATTTATTTAACGGGTAGGTACTGTAGTGACCCGAACTTTTCCATGTTTATATATATTAATTGAGATTGATATTTACATGACTAAATGTTTCCAACATGTTAAGCAATCAAACTTGTTAAGACTTGATTAACTGAAATATGTTTCATATAGACAATTGACCACCCAAGTTGACCGGTGATTCACGAACGTTAATACTTGTAAAAACTATATGATGACATATATATGGATATATATAGTTAACATGATACTATGATAAGTAAACATATCACTAAGTATATTAACAATGAACTACTGATAATGCTAAAAACGAACATATATTTCATAGCATTATTCCTCAAGAAAGACAAGCTTTTAGTTGCAATTGTTCTATTTACAAGTGATATTCGTTTAAATAATAAAAGGTGAAGACAAAAGACAGATTCAACGAATTGAAGACGCAAACGACCAAAAAGCTCAAAAGTACAAAATACAATCAAAGAGGTTCCAATTATTGATAAGAAACGTCTCGAAATTACAAGAGTACAAGATTCAAAACGCAAAGTACAAGATATTAAATTGTACGCAAGGACGTTCGAAAATTCGGAACCGGGACCAGAGTCAACTCTCAACGCTCAACGCAACGAACTAAAAATTACAAGTCAACTATGCACATAAATATAATATAATATTTAAATAATTCTTATAATTATTTAATATATTATATTTATTTATAAAACCGTCGGCAGAAGAAAACAACCAAATATGAGCCTCCCCAGCTGGCCATGCGATCGCATGGCCTGGAAGGCATAAATCCATGCGATCGCATGAGCCCCAGTTCCAGCCCACATGCCTATAAAAATCGAGCTTTGGTGCACCACAAAATATATCTATCTTTCTCTTTTCTCCATTCATACGATATATTTATATAATTTATATTTTAATTTTAATTTTAATTTTAATTCTAATAATAAGGGTATGTTAGCGAATGTTGTAAGGGTGTAAGTCGAAATTCTGTCCGTGTAACACTACGCTATTTTTAATCATTGTAAGTTATGTTCAACCTTTTTAATTTAATGTCTCGTAGCTAAGTTATTATTATGCTTATTTAAAACGAAGTAATCATGATGTTGGGCTAATTTACTAAAATTGGGTAATTGGGCTTTGTACCATAATTGGGGTTTGGACAAAAGAACGACACTTGTGGAAATTAGACTATGGGCTATTAATGGGCTTTATATTTGTTTAACTAAATGATAGTTTGTTAATGTTAATATAAAGATTTACAATTGGGCGTCCCTATAAATTACCATATACACTCAATCGGACACGATGGGCGGGGTATTTATATGTACGAATAATCGTTCATTTAACCGGACACGGGAATGGATTAATAGCCACTAAGAATAATTAAAACAGGGGTGAAATTATGTACAAGGACACTTGGTATAATTGATAACAAAATATTAAAACCGTGGGTTACACTCAGTCGACATCCTGGTGTAATTATTAAACAAAGTATTAAAATCTTGTTACAGTTTAAGTCCCCAATTAGTTGGAATATTTAACTTCGGGTATAAGGATAATTTGACGAGGACACTCGCACTTTATATTTATGACTGATGGACTGTTATGGACAAAAACCAGACGGACATATTAAATAATCCAGGACAAAGGACAATTAACCCATGGGCATAAAACTAAAATCAACACGTCAAACATCATGATTACGGAAGTTTAAATAAGCATAATTCTTTTATTTCATATTTAATTTCCTTTATTTTATATTTAATTGCACTTCTAATTATCGCATTCTTATTGTTATTGTATTTAATTGCACTTTTAATTATCGTACTTTTTAATTATCGCAAGTTTATTTTATCGCACTTTTATTATTCGCAATTTCATTATCGTTATTTACTTTACGCTTTAATTTAAGTCTTGTATTTATTTATTATTTTACATTTGGTTTTAACTGCGACTAAAGTTTTAAAATCGACAAACCGGTCATTAAACGGTAAAAACCCCCCTTTATAATAATAATATTACTTATATATATATTTGTATTTTTATAAAAGTAAACTAATATAGCGTTAAGCTTTGTTTAAAAAGATTCCCTGTGGAACGAACCGGACTTACTAAAAACTACACTACTGTACGATTAGGTACACTGCCTATAAGTGTTGTAGCAAGGTTTAAGTATATCCATTCTCTAAATAAATAAATAAATATCTTGTGTAAAATTGTATCGTATTTAATAGTATTTCCTGTAAAAATATAAGCTATTTTATATACACCTCGTGAAACATCAAGTATATTTTTGGCGCCGCTGCCGGGGACCAATCTAGCTTAAAAGCCGAAAGCGCAACGCTAATATATATAAAAAAAAAAGAAGATTTTTTTTTTTACTTTTATTAAAATTCATTTTTATAAAAATACGTTTTAAATATTCGAAAATATAAAAAAAGAAAAATATAAATATAAATATTTTTTTTTAGAGTTTGGTAAATATTTAAGTTTTATAAAGTTTCTTTATTTCTATTTTTTTTATTTTGTAAAAATATAAGTTTTATTTAATTAATAAATATATTTTATATTTTACAGCAAAAACTGAAAAAAAAAAAAAAAATTAATTCGGCCTGTACTGTAGCAGCCCACTCTGTGGCCCGAAACCCTAGCCCATGCGATCGCATGGCTGGGCAACTGAGGACTCATGCAATCGCATGAGCCCATCTGACACGCCCTACTGAACCTGCCGACAGCATTAATTACGGATTATTATTAATTATTATTAATATTAAACCCTAATTAGGTTTAGTTATTATATTAATTAATTTTAGATATTAATTAATTTGTATTTTTAGTTTAATTAGTTTATTTAAATTGTAAAATTAATAGTTTTATAAAATAAATAATATAAAAATAATATTTTTATAAAAATTGTACTTTTTACAACTTTTTATATATTTTTATATTTTTTCCCTTTTTAATCGTTTTAGCGTAACTTTTGTATTTTTCGCTCATATTTAGTTTTAATTCATAGTCTTTGCCATAGTTATTTTTACTTCGAGAATTTTAGGCTTTGCCGTAGAATTCCTTAAGTGCTTTTTCTTTAGACTAAGATTTAAGTGCTTTAGAATTTTGCGACGCAGTTTTTAGATTTTAGTACCTTTTTAAGTTATTTCCATTTGGGATTTAGTTTTTCCTATAAGCTTTAATATTTTTAGACATCTTTTACCTATGTATCAATTATCATTCCAATTAGTAATCTCAATTTGCGATTATAATTTTAAGTTAGTTGTAGTAATAAGGTTAGGTTAGTCAAGTATTTTTAAGTTTTATAAGTTTCTTTTATTTTTCCGTCACCTTTTATTTTTCAACCATTTTTCTTTTTCGACCTTTTTCGACAAACTCTTTTTCTTTCTTATTTCTCGCTATTCTAGTTTTAGGACATAGATTTTTATTCTACTTCTTATCTAAATTTCTTAAAATTACGAAAATTTATTTTAAGTGGTTAAATTGATAGACATCAAAATTTTCTGGTTCGTAGTAATAGTTGGATTTGTACGTGGACCGGGTTATTGGAGCCAAACAGTCCTCAATTATATTGAGACCAAACGAATCCTGCCCCTCTGCTGCATCTTTTGGCTGTTCGAAACGTGGGCAAAATCAGAAAAGTCTATTGATTGGATAACTTATTATAATTTTTCTTTCCTTTTAAAAACTAATAGGATATTCAGTGAATGCACCGAGCAAGACGTTCACCACCTTTTGTACGTTCACCACCTGTAACTAGATCAAGACATTTAGCAAATATTACTGCCGTTGATTTTTCTTTAGAATCGTCATCCAGTCGACCAAGTACTTCAGTTCAAATTTCCGATAATCCATTTTTTGAACCCGACCTCACAATTGAGAATCCGGAGAATATTCAGGAACGATTCGTAGATCCTGAACCACTAAACTTTCCTCCGGAACCACCAATCATTCAAACAGAGATTGTTGAGGAACGAACCATTAAATCAGAATCCTCTAGTGATTCCGATTCAACAAGTTCAATTATGGAGAATCTGGAACCTTTAAGTATGGAAGACCGAATGAGAGCTAAACGCACTGGCCAAGGTCACGCAATTACTCATCCAGACATTAATGCGCCAGATTATGAAATCAAAGGACAAATTCTACACATGGTGACTAATCAATGCCAATTTAGTGGTGCGCCGAAGGAAGATCCAAATGAACATTTACGTACCTTTAATAGGATCTGCACACTATTTAAAATAAGAGAAGTGGAGGATGAACAGATATATCTCATGTTATTTCCCTGGACTTTAAAGGTAGAAGCCAAAGATTGGTTGGAATCGTTACCTGAAGGGGCGATCGATACATGGGACGTTTTAGTTGAAAAATTTCTTAAACAATTCTTTCCTGCATTTAAAGCCGTAAGACTTCAAGCAAAAATTGTTACGTTTACACAGAAGCCAAATGAAACTCTATATGAGGCGTGGACAAGATATGGAAAGTTGTTAAGAGGATGCCCGCAACATGGTTTAGACACCTGTCAAATAGTACAAAGATTCTACCAAGGATGCGACATCACTACAAGAAAAGACATAGATATAGCAGCTGGTGGTTCTATTATGAAGAAAACCGAAACTGATGCTTACAAAATTATTGATAACACTGCTTCCCACTCACATGAGTGGCACCAAGAAAAATATATCGTTAGATCATCTAAAGCAGCTAGAGCCGATTCTAGCCATGACTTAGATTCCATTTCCGCAAAGATAGATGCTGTCGAGAGACGAATGGAAAAGATGACTAAAGATATTCACTCAATACGAATTAGTTGTGAGCAGTGTGGAGGACCACATTTGACAAAAGATTGTCTCAGTATTGAATTAACAATGGAACAAAGAGAGAATATTTCATACATAAACTAAAGGCCTGGAAATAGTTATCAGAATAATTATCAACCGCCAAGACCGATTTACAATCAAAACCAAAATTATAACCGAAATATTCCATACAACAACCAACAAGGTCCTAGCAATCAACAAGTATCCAATAATACTTACAATCAGCAAAGACCTAATTTTCAAAACAAACCACCACAACAAACCGATGATAAAAAGCCGAATTTAGAAGATATGATGACGAAGCTAGTTGAAACTCAAACGCAATTTTTCACATCTCAGAAACAAACTAATGAACAAAATGCTCAAGCATTTAGAAATCAACAAGCTTCTATTCAAAATCTGGAACAAGAAGTAAGTAACCTAGCAAGGTTAATAGGTGAAAGAAAACTGGGAAGTCTACCTAGTGATACAAATGCTAACCCCCGGAATGAAACAGCTAAAGCCATTACCACAAGAAGTGGTACAACACTTAAACCACCTGAAATACCTGTAACTTCTGATGAAGCTATTCCTACTCCACAAGAACCACAACCTGATCAAGATAAGGAAAAAGAACCGGTAGTTGAAAAGGTTAATGAAGATAACACAGTTAAGGCTAAACCTTATGTTAAACCATACCAACCACCACTTCCTTACCCGAGTAAAATGAAGAAAGAGAAACTTGAAGCCGAGCAATCCGAATTCTTGGATATGTTTAAACAGATAAATGTAAATCTTCCTTTCATTGATGTGATTTCAGGAATG
Source organism: Rutidosis leptorrhynchoides (assembly GCF_046630445.1). Classification (NCBI taxonomy): domain Eukaryota; kingdom Viridiplantae; phylum Streptophyta; class Magnoliopsida; order Asterales; family Asteraceae; genus Rutidosis; species Rutidosis leptorrhynchoides. Next base: position 86,936,989 of record NC_092336.1, on the reverse strand, counting down.
CCTAGATATGCTAAATTCTTGAAAGATCTAATCTCAAATAGAAAGAAAATGGAAGAACTCTCGGCTGTTACTATGAATGCTAATTGTTCAGCAGTGCTGTTGAATAAGATACCAGAAAAATTATCTGATCCAGGAAGTTTCACAATTCCATGTTTTCTGGGTAGTCTTAGTTCAATAGAAGCATTGGCAGACTTAGGTGCTAGTATAAATCTAATGCCGTATTCACTATACGCTAAACTAGACCTTGGAGAATTGAAACCAACAAGAATAAGCATACAACTAACCGATAGATCAATAAAATATCCTAGAGGGATAATGGAGAACATGCTAGTTAAAGTTGGTACTTTAGTATTTCCAGTAGATTTTGTTGTTTTGGACATGGAAGAAGATTCTCAAGTTCCTCTCATATTAGGAAGACCATTCTTAAACACAGCTAAAGCAATGATAGACGTGTTCGGTAAGAAATTGACCCTAAGTATAGAGGACGAGAGTGTTACCTTTTCAGTTGATAGAGCAATGCAACAACCACAATCTGCAGATGATACATATTATTATATTCAAACTATAGAAGCACATGCAGAATTATTAGAAGAATTTCCAGAATTACAAGGAACAGGAGAATGTTCTTTAGGAGAAGGTAATGAACCAATTGATGAAGCTGAAATGTTAGCTACACTTATAGCTAATGGATATGAACCAACAACAGAAGAAATTCAAATGCTAAAAGAAGAAGATAGATATCGATATAAATCATCGATAGAAGAACCTCCGAAATTAGAGTTAAAGCCACTTCCAAACCATTTGGAATACGCTTATTTACATGGTGAATCTGAATTACCTGTAATAATATCGTCTTCTCTTACTGAAAATGAGAAATCACAACTCATTTCTGTGTTAAAAGCTCATAAACCAGCCATTGCATGGAAGATTCATGATATTAAAGGAATAAGTCCTTCGTATTGCACACATAAAATCCTTATGGAAGAAGGTCATAAAACGTATGTGCAACGCCAACGAAGACTAAATCCTAATATGCAAGATGTAGTTAAAAAAGAGATTATTAAACTGCTAGATGCAGGTTTGATATATCCAATTTCTGATAGTCCATGGGTAAGCCCAGTTCAATGCGTGCCTAAGAAGGGTGGCATGACTGTCATTACAAATGAGAAAAATGAGCTTATTTCTACTAGGACTGTAACAGGATGGCGTGTGTGTATTGATTATAGAAAATTAAATGACGCCACCATAAAAGATCACTTTCCCTTACCTTTCATTGATCAAATGTTGGAAAGATTAGCCGGAAATAGTTACTATTGTTTTCTAGATGGATTTTCCGGATATTTTCAAATTCCAATAGCACCCGAAGATCAAGAGAAAACCACATTCACGTGCCCTTATGGTACTTTTGCTTACAAACGCATGCCATTTGGACTTTGCAACGCCCCTGCAACCTTTCAAAGGTGTATGATGGCGATTTTTCATGACATGATAGAAGAATGCATGGAAGTTTTCATGGATGACTTTTCAGTCTTCGGTGATACATTTGAATCATGTCTAGTTAATCTGGAATGAATGCTTATTAGATGCGAACAATCAAATCTAGTACTTAATTGGGAGAAATGCCATTTCATGGTTAAAGAAGGCATCGTTCTTGGACATAAAATTTCAAAAGAAGAAATTGAAGTGGATAGAGCTAAAGTAGATGTAATTTCTAAACTTCCACATCCCACCAATGTTAGAGGAGTTAGGAGTTTTCTAGGGCATGCCGGTTTTTACCGACGTTTCATAAAAGATTTTTCTAAAATTGCCACTCCTATGAATAAACTCCTAGAAAAGGATGCTCCATTCATCTTTTCAGATGAGTGTATCAAATCTTTTAATATTCTTAAAGAAAAACTAACTAATGCACCGATCATGATAACACCAAATTGGAATCTACCATTTGAACTAATGTGCGATGCAAGTGATTTTGCAATGGGAGCCGTTTTAGGACAAAGGATTGAAAAACGATTTCAACCTATATATTATGCTAGTAAGACGTTACAAGGAGCACAAACGAACTATACAACTACTGAGAAAGAACTCCTTGCTATTGTCTTTGCTTTTGACAAATTTCGATCATATCTCGTTCTATCAAAAACGGTGGTCTATACCGACCATTCTGCTCTTAGATACCTATTTTCAAAACAAGATGCTAAACCAAGATTAATCCGTTGGATCTTACTCTTACAAGAGTTTGATATTGAAATCCGAGATAAAAGAGGAGCAGAAAATCTCGCCGCTGATCATCTTTCTCGTCTTGAAAATCCCGAATTAGAAGTTCTAAATGAATCGGCCATACAAGACAACTTTCCTGATGAATATCTATTGAAGATAGATTATAAAGAAATCCCATGGTTTGCAGACTATGCAAACTACTTAGTTTGTGGATTCCTTGAAAAAGGATTATCGTACCAAAAACGAAAGAAATTCTTCAGTGATATAAAACACTATTTCTGGGAAGATCCACATTTGTTTAAAAGTTGTCCAGATGGAATAATACGCCGATGTGTATTTGGAGATGAAGCTAGTAAAATATTAAACCATTGTCACACAGGACCAACAGGAGGGCATTATGGGCCTCAACTAACAGCAAGAAAAGTTTATGATGCTGGATTCTATTGGCCTACAATTTACAAAGACGCACACCTTCTTTGCAAATCCTGTGATGCATGTCAAAGGGCCGGAAAAATAAGTCAACGTGATGAAATGCCACAAAATGTCATCCAAGTATGTGAAGTATTTGACATTTGGGGTATTGACTTTATGGGTCCATTTCCAAAATCTCATAATAATCTCTATATTCTCGTAGCCATTGATTATGTATCTAAATGGGCGGAAGCACAAGCTCTCCCAACTAACGATGCACGAGTTGTAATCAACTTTTTAAAACGTCTTTTTGCAAGGTTTGGAACACCGAAAGCTTTAATAAGTGATCGGGGTACTCATTTCTGTAATAATCAACTTGAGAAAGTTCTTAAAAGATATGGAGTAACTCATAAAATCTCCACCGCATATCATCCACAAACAAGTGGACAAGTTGAAAATACCAACCGAGCTTTAAAACGTATTCTAGAGAAAACCGTAGGATCAAATCCGAAGGAATGGTCCATTAAATTGGAGGATGCACTCTGGGCTTTTAGAACAGCCTACAAAACTCCAATTGGAACCACACCTTTTAGACTTGTTTATGGAAAAGCATGTCATCTTCCAGTAGAAATTGAACACAAAGCATTTTGGGCTTTGAAGACATGTAATCTTGATTTACATGAAGCCGGACGTCTACGATTAAGTCAACTAAACAAATTAGAAGAATTAAGACATGAAGCATACGAAAATTCGTTAATCTATAAAGAAAGAACGAAGAAATGGCATGATAAAAGAATCAGAAGTTCAAAAGAATTTAAGGAAGGAGACAGAGTTCTTCTTTTCAATTCACGATTCAAGCTATTTCCTGAAAAATTGAAATCAAGATGGTCTGGACCATTCATAGTCAAAAGAGTTTTTCCATACGGAACGATAGAATTAATAAATTCAAATGGGATTGAATTTAAAGTTAATGGTCACAGAGTTAAACACTACATAGATAGTCCGATGGAAGTCGACAACGAAGTTAATCACAATTTCGACACCACAGCTAACTAAGTGTGGGGAGAATCAAATCTTTAAAGGATAATATGTATTTCTGTTAGAGTTAGATTGTCTGTTTTCGTGTAGTTCTCGAAAATGGAACCCGAATGGTCTTTCCCTAGCAGACCCTAAAGAACTAGTCTTCTCCCCCCATTCTGTTTTTTTTTTTTTTTTTTGAAAATGAAGACTGCCTGTGAACTAAACCATGGTCTAATGCTACACGCTTTGATCACTAAACGTAATAATGACACACTACCGAGTGAAATAGTATCAGTAATCAGAGAAAGAATGGACGGAGTTAGAAAAAAATCCAGATGCGAAGATAATAAGTTACAATTTGGTAAAGGAAAATCAAAATCCGCAGCAAAAAGAAGAGCACGACACCTAGAAAGATGTCACAAATGCGGAAAATGGTCACATGGAGGTAGAGAGAGGCTCAGACGAGGAAATGGAAGAGGCGGAAGACATTAGGGATGTCTTTCGAGATGCTATTCTTGACGTCCACGTTCGTATAGATGAGGAAGCAATGACGAACGCAGCAAGACATAGTATGTATGAGCAGTGGAACTCCGAGCGAGTATACGAGGATTATAGGCAACGCCAACACGATAGCTGGTTAGTTCATCAGCACTAAATCATGAGCCAGCTATCATATCAGGTACCAAATAACTATGTACCTACTCGACCTGCTCATTTTCCGCCACATAGCCCCGATATCCGACCACCCTTTAACCGGTATGACTATAACCAAGCCTATCAGAACACCTATAACCAACAATGGAACCCACCCGATGAGATGAACTGGAACCCCTATCCAGACTGATTTAGTTCCATTTGGTTATTTTTATGATTTTTATGTTTTTATCTTTTGACTTTTTCATGTTTAAACTTATGTTATTGGATATATTTGTGTAATTTTTATTATTTTATTATTATTGTGTACTAATATTTCATATTTAGAATTTGAAAGTGGGATATTAAGTCCCATTTCAAATTGCCATGCATGATTATATTTGTATGTATGTATATTGTCGATTGTACAAAACAGGGTAAAACAGAGCATTTTCAAAGACTGACATTAAGTTCAGCAAAAGCTACTAATTTTGACGACAAGATGACAAATAAATGTGATGTAACAACAGACGAAATGAACAAATGATATGCACCATTTATCATTCAGCAAACAAATGCCAATATGTTTGGAAACTTTGGTAAAATTTAATCATTTCTACGCTAATCACCCTCAATAATTTAAATTGTACTGATTTCTTGCAAATGAGGGCATTGCAAGATCTTAAGTGTGGGAAGGGGTTAAATTCTTTCGGATTTTTTAAATTTTTATCTTTATACACTTGGTTACCATTAAAAATACTAGTAACGTAGTAGTTGTATTAGAATCTAGTGCTCTCTGATAATAAAGAACAGCCCTAGTCTTATATACTGACTACCCAATTCTAGTAAAATTTTTCAAAATTTTCAATTAAATGAACTCAAAATCATGTTTATACATATTTATGAACGATAAAACTAGGTGTTAACACCGAAATTATTGTTACCTCGGAAAGGACATAAATTGAGAAACAAACCAAAATGTTAAAATTCATTTAAAATGGAATAGAGAACAATAAAAAGGAAAATAAAAGCCAAGTGTGGGAAAAATTACCAAGTTATCTTAAACATATATCACATATTTTTGTAACAAATAAACTGAAAATACTTTTGCTTTGGACTAAACTAAACTATTTTACCCGATGAAAGAAAAGAAGAGATGGATCTACACGATGAATCAATTCCATCATTAAAAGGAAGTAAAGTCTTCTGAAAAAGACACGCGCTTCTTGATTTAGGTCAAGAAGTTGTCGTCCAGACCAGCTGTAGGTTGACGAAAAATCTAGAAAAGTCATCACTAAAATCAGCAGGAAATCCACGGACCTCAGCATTAAACAGGGTCGCCAAGTGGTCAGATTTATCCTAACCATGAGAAGGATTTATCTCGTACAATGGGGGGGGCACCATGCAAATTAGCTTGATAAGACTAATGAATCAGATCCCCAGAAAGGATAATCTCCTTAAAAGATCAAAAATCAGCTTTTAAGCCTGATATTACTCAATCCTTGAGATTGACCTTAAAGATTGAGAATTACAAACTCATAGAATTCAATGATATCTAAACTCGAGCTTGAACGAGAAAATATTTTGATCAAAATTACAAACCGATTTGTTTTCTGAAAACCCTATTTTCAATGCGTTCATTACCATTGAACGTAAAATCCTAGGAATTCACCTGGAATTCATTAGGTCACCTGAACTAAATCGGGTGTCAACTGTAAGAACGGTGGTTGCATAGTGGTCAAAGACAGGACCTTGTGCCAGACCGAAAAATTATAAGGGTGAGCTTTACTATTGCTCCTACAAAGGATAGTAATTGAGTTCGACAGGTTATAGACCATAATTAAAAGCATGTCAGGGGACATTGCCTTAACAGTTGCTTGTTCAACGCTTTCCTTTACAACCGGACGGTAGTTTACCGAAAGGTAATATACGGGACAAGTAAACTGGACGTGTTGCTTTCCAAATACAAGGTTAGCAAGTGGGTGACACAAAACCGCAATTTTTGAGCTAAAATTTTCAAATCTGAAACCCACCAAACCCACAAAAATATTTTGCAAACACCGGTAAAGGGTTATTCCGGAAAACTTATCTAGGGTAAAAACTAGATTTAATTTTCAAAAGATCAAATGTTTTCATAAAGATCCAATTTCCTTAATGGATCTAAATTTTTAGTCATGTGGGACTGTAAACCATATCGTTACTACCATTGTTTATACCGCCATATAGAAATCACTGATGTACATAGTGTGAAGAATAAAGAAGTGATTCTAGTATTTCAAGACGATATTGCTTGAGGACAAGCAACACTCAAGTGTGGGAATATTTGATAATGCTAAAAACGAACATATATTTCATAGCATTATTCCTCAAGAAAGACAAGCTTTTAGTTGCAATTGTTCTATTTACAAGTGATATTCGTTTAAATAATAAAAGGTGAAGACAAAAGACAGATTCGACGAATTGAAGACGCAAACGACCAAAAAGCTCAAAAGTACAAAATACAATCAAAGAGGTTCCAATTATTGATAAGAAATGTGACGCCCCGTACAAAACCATCGTGTACGGATCACCAACAACAGGATCATTACAAGGTCAAACACTATATGCTATTTGAAAATCGATTTGCATTCATAAAAGATAACGTTTTACAAAAGATAAATAGGAAACATTAACATGAGTACATGATACTAAGGTCATTACAAAGCTATCGTTTTGAAAATAACATAAGTTGCGAATGCAAAGTAAAGTTCCATGCTTGAGACATCTCTAAGTAATGCAGCGGGAGTCTAACACAGCAGGTCTGTAACAGCAAGTCTAACACCAAGACTAGAACAGCAAGTTTAACACCAAGACTAGAACAGCAAGTTTAACAGCAAGACTAGAACAGCAAGACTAGAACAGCAAGTTTAACAGCGGAAGCAACATCGTCTAAGCACCTGAGAAATACATGCTTAAAAAGTCAACACAAATGTTGGTGAGCTATAGTTTGTTTGTATCAGTAATGTAACGTAGGCCACGAGATTTCAGTGCTGCAAACCGCGTATCAAAACAGTATGTTCAAATCAGTATGAATAAGTATATGTATAACCGTGGGCACCCGGTAACTAGACTTAACGTTTATAACCCCCTGAAAGTGCACTTGGAAAGTGCGTATGACTTACGAAGTATTAAACACCCGTTAAATGCTAGCGCGACTAGCCTGAGTGGGGATGTCAAACCCTATGGATCCATATCTAAGATTCGCGTTCACTGGTTCAAAAACCAATGACTAAACGTTACCGTGCTAAAGGGAATGTTTATGCCGTTATATAACCCACACACATATAAAGTTTAAGTACTCGTGCCTAACATGTAAAATGTAAAAAAGCGCATGTATTCTCAGTCCCAAAATAGTTAAAGTAAAAAAGGGATGCTATAACTCACAGTGATAAAAGCGGTAAAGTCGGTAATGAAAGTACGCAAGTAGTAAGTCGGTCCGAAAGGTCGTCAACCTAAATCAAAGGTTACTAGGTTAGTAGGTTGTCTTAATAAGTTCTAATAGTGCATAAAATAAGTTTAAGTGTCATCATCATCATCATCATTCATCATCATAAAAGCTAAGTGAGTTTGACAAGAATAGAGAGCGAAACAATAGGCTGACTTCGGTCAGCTGCTACGACCTCTACGTAAATCGAAAAGATGCATGGTCAGTGGATATGGCTCCGTATATGAGTCCCCTAACAGCTGACCAATTTTCAGGACCTAACTCATCTTCGTTTGACCGTGGCGACGGTTTAAGTGCGAGTAGGTCAGAAATTTCAGCACAACATTAATACGGTGTAGTGACTCTCGGAGGGCCATAAATCCTAAACCGTAATCGGATTAAGATGAGACCTAAACGGAAAATCATCTACTCGAACCAAACTAACTGAAAATCAACTTTATAGTAGCCCAGGTGGTCTGATCAGATACGAAAATCAGTGGACAAGTGCTCCGGTGGGGTTCTTGGTGCTCGATGCTCATCACGGTTCTCATCCTTGATGCTTGTAGCTTCAAGTGTACAACTCGTTGATGGTTTAGCATCACTTTGACCAAGATTCACCATCAATACAATATGTTAAGACCAAGTAAGAATACAACTCATTCATGAGTCTTAGATGGATGATGAACCAAGGTTACATCATATCCTTAGTCTTAACACTAATACAAGTCACAATAACAACTAAAGTTACAAACTTTACATCAATTTAACAAGTATGAACACAATCTAAGTCAAAAGAGGTGATGGAACCCTAAGCTAGAGAGCTTGGATCCATTTCACACAAGTTACAAGGTTACAAAGCTAGAAAGCTTGAACCTTTAAGTGTTCTTGAAGATCTTGAAGCATAAGGCTTGGATCTTTAAAATATATGAAGATAACAAACATAAGTTTGAATCTTTTTTCATAAAACATCATGATCAAAGCAAAAAGAACTTAGATCTAACAAAAAGATATGAAGATTCAAGCTAGAAATCTTGCATCTTGATTGTTCTTGAAGATCTTGAAGCATAAAGATTGGATCTTGAAGATGCATGAAGATTACAAACAAAAGTTTGAATCTTTATCATAAAATAGAAAGCTTAAAGTATAAAAGAAGTAGATCTACAAAAGTTATGAAGATTCAAGCTAAAAGCTTGAATCTTCCATGTTCTTGAAAGATTCATGCTTGAATCAACAAGATATAAGTAAGATCAAAGCTAAAAGGAACTTTGATCTCCATAAAATGATGATGATGATCATGAATTTGAAAAGAAAAAGAAGAAGGAAAAGAAGACTTACAAGTAATGCTAGAAAGGAAAGAAAGAGAGAAAGAACAAGTGTGTGAAAAAAAACAAAAATGATCAAGTGTGGAAATGAGAGGCTAAAGGCTAGTATTTATAAGCAAAGAGTGATCACATGGATTGATGACTTGGCAAGATCTAGGGTGGTGGTGGTGGATGGTTTATGGAGGGGGAGGGGAAGGACAAAAAGTTTACTTTTTGGCTAATGGTGTCTAAAGTGTGTCTTTTTGCTAGAATCTTATGTAACAAAGTTAATTATCCTTATCCATAATGCTAGCATGACTCACTAATTATTTATTTATTTATTTATTTATTTATTATTATGGGCCACTAGTAAATATATTTGGGCTAATTAATTGGGTCACTAGCTAGAGTAGGGTGGGCTTGAGCCCAACAAGGTAAAAAGTCCAAAAAGGCTAACTATTGGGCTTTAGCAATTAAATAAATAAAATTAAGCATCCAAAGGCCCAAGTAATTATTATTATAAAATAATAATTAATATTTCGCAGTCCAAAAGTTCCGGTTCCGATAAAAGTCAAACGTACACGCAGTCCGCGTTTTAATCGTAACGGCAAGTAACGCTAACGGTTATAAAGCATCCAATGGACAAGTTAAGCATTCTAATCATACCAAGGCACATTTTAAAGTATATATGAATATAAAACACATGTGCCAAGGTTCCAGAGTAATAAAGTAACGCAGTACGCACAAATACGCAGTTTCGCAAAAATACAAGGCACAAAAGCAAGTCGAAAAAGCCGGGTCGTTACATTACCCACCTGTTAATGAAAATTTCGTCCCGAAATTTGAGGAGTGACCAAAAATGGTACAGTATTTAAATAAGAAGTAGCGTATCAAAGTTCCTTGAGACTCGTGGGCTCAGAAGTGAGTTATTTGCCTCGAAGGGTACTTGGGCGTATAAAAGTAAGGATAGGTATATGCCATTAATTAAGTATCTTGTCCTAAGAGATCAATAAATTGATTTCATCTCTGGTTAACATGAGTATGTCATTCGAATATATGTATCCAAAGAGGGAAAGATGATGTTTTTAGCCTTACAGGCATCTTCAGTAAGCTGGATGCGTAAAATGCATCATGAATGTTTCTAAACTCATCTAACACATTGAGCGCTTATGTCGCAATACAAGGCTGACAGGTAGAACGAAAAACATGGTGATCACAACCATGTGATTTGATGTCTGGATAGTGTTAGCTACGGATTTTACTGACCCCTTGATTTCGGAAGGAGACCATAGGCATAATGAACCCGATATTTAAGAACGTTTCATTTGACTAAATGAATTGAAATGTTAGCTGGAAGTGACTAATCGGACTTATATACAATGCAAGCCATAATTATTTATAGTGTCTCCAGGGCGGTCTGAACGAACAATGAAGGATATCACCCAGTTTACCATACTGCAGGTGAACTTATCCTTAGATGAAATGAAAACACAGTTCCATAACGTAACTTTATCCTTTCAGTTACATGTTGAAATTAAGGTTAACATTAACTAGAACAACATATAGTTGCAACCAATGAAGGAAGGAATGTGTAGAGTAACCATATCCGTGTTACAGACGTTTTAAGCAGTCCCTTCCAAGAGGATAACAAGATTCATAGATTCTTAAAGTATTTTATAATATATTTCCGAAAGAAATCGCACGAAGGGTGTAATCTTGGAACGAGAGTGAACTCTTCGAGCGGGTTGTTCTGAATTTATTCTTATACTTAAGGGGATGCGCAGATGAGAAGATACAGGAACTCTTGGTCATAAAGAATGGTTTTCTCTTAGTGAAAAGAATCTCAAAAAAATGATTCTTGTACCTCAACATACTGATTGATAGAGATGATGTTTACGAGGGTGTTGCGATTAGTCGTGAAACATTGAGAGTAGAAACCCGCCTAATGCCTTTCCTACGATAGGGTGACCACTGGGTGGGTCCCAGAGAACTGATTTATCGGCCCGCATTTTTGCCAAGTCTAACCTTAAGAGGAACATTTTACGAGCACAAAGACTTACTAATAAATTTATAAATCTTCCATCCAAAGTGGCTCAAGAGTTTTTAATAAAGATCTTAATAGTAAGCTTTTATCCCTAACGGGGGGGCGAGAAGAAGTGTGATCCATACATGGTGTAGTTTAATACGAAAACCTTTAATAAAATCAACCGAGGAAGTTTTGAAAAGCCTTTAAACGTTTGATGTAACAACATAAATGGAACGAAGTTCTTGGTAAATTTAGAAGTATGTACAACGTGTATCATTTGCTCAAAACCATTTGACTTCAACTTAATAAAGGAGCGATTTTTAAATAATTTGGAGGTATAACTTGGAATGTACTAACCAAAATAAGTAAGGGTAAATTTATACATATATGCTTTTATAAATCGCATAAGTAACATAAAAGTTTTTAGTACTTTCATTTTTCCATAAATCTCGTGAGGACCGCATAAATAAACAACGTGTAAAAATCAACGTGTGAATTTTTTTGATAAACATAGTTTTTCGCATTTCAAAGGTTACGAGTTGAAAAAGATTGAGTGGAAAATCTTTGAATCATCGGTTGACATGTTACTAGGTAACGAAAACTAATGAATTAAATGTAGTTTTGATAACATAAGTCTTTGGGCAAAAATGTTCACGTGTGAAGCCGTTAAAAAGTGAGGTACGAAGGGTAAAGCGTGAGGATGAGAAGTTAATCGTTTCTTGACTTTGCAGAAAGCCAAACAGGTTATGACTAATATTAAAGTCGGAATACTGACGGTGTTAATATTTCTAGATGGGAATCTCTTGAAATAAGTCAGGACTTCGAGTTATGTAAGAAAGAGCATCGTTCCAACAGGCGTGGCAAATAAGATCCTTGGGGTAACGCAATAGCTTTGAATGGTTTAAGTGTTAGTGGATGCCATAAGGCTCTGCATGGCGTGGTAGTAAGTGCCTTCATCACTTACACACACATAAATCACTCAATTTCAACGGTTGTAAAGTCTTCATGATGACTTGGATACGAATAAGCAACGAAAAATTTTGTATAATAAGCAACGAAAGTTTTTATAGAAATCGTTTTAGGTGACAATGTAAGAAAAGAAACGAAGTTCTTTGTAATCTAGGGTTATGTACAACTTGTACCATTCAAGGTAAAATATCTTTTGAACAAAAGATTTGATTTGTAAAAGTAAAATTTCATATGTATCTGTCAAAATAAGTAATTATTTACTTTATTGTATATAACGTATATGATTTCAAAAATTCGCACGAACGGCAAATAAAATAAATTTACTTTCATAAAACTTTGAGAGGATCGCACAGTAAAATAGTGTAAGTAAAAATTTTTAGCAAACTAAATTTTCATATTTCGGAGGTTACAAGTTGGAAAAAGATCGAGTAAAAGATTTTTTTGAAAATTTCGGGTGACATTTGAGCAAAAATGTTACGAGGTAATGAAAACTGTTGGATCTAAATGTGGTTGATGACTATTAGTAGTGCATAAGTCCTTCGACCAAAAATGTTTAAGTGTAAAGTTGTTGCTTATAAGTGAGATACGAAAGGGAGAGTATGAGGATGGGAATTAACTACCCATTGATTTTGGAAATCTCGAACTGATATGACTAATATCAAGGTAAGAAGGATGTTGGTGTGATTACCATCGAATAAGAATTCTTTCGGGATAAGTTAGGATTCAGAGTCGCGTAAGAATGAGCATCGAATATGATTCTTGGGTAGTCCTTAAGATAGAATTTGAATTGCCGAAGTGACGGAATACAATTTCCTTTATGTATCATTGTCCATAGTATCGGTTTCTTTCGTAGTTAGAAAGTGAGCAGATTTGGTGAGACGATCACCAATAACCCAGGTAGTGTCATAACTGCCTATTGTTTTCGGCAGCTTCGGGATGAAATCCATTGTCATCCCTTCCCATTTCCATTGTGGGATCTCGGGTTGTTGAAGTAACCCAGATGGCTTTTGGCTCACTATCCTCTCGAGGTACGCGAATAATCTTGTCACTATCAATATCTTTCGCTTTCATCCTTGAAAGCCAGTCCCTTTCAACTATTTCATCAAAGCTTCCCAACTCGATGAGTATTAGGTTAATCCTAAAGTCCATTCCAACTTTTATATCAAGCTTCCTGACTTGATGAGTATTAGGTTAATCTTAAAGTCCATTCTAACTAAATCTTATTATACTACCGCGAAAAATTCTATCAACCTTCTCAAATAACATCTGATTGTGCGTAGATGACTAATCCTTTAAAACTTCCAACTACTACTTTAAAACTTTCCAAGTTTTGTTGACATGAGGTCATTTCCAATGACCCACCTGTTAATTTTAAGGTACTACCTTAAATTATTCCTCTATCTCTGTCAGATTACCATTAACTTGTCTTAGAGAATACTTAACCCTCATGGTTGTTAATGGTTTACTAGTCATAACACTAAGGTTCTTAGATGTAAGGTTTATATCACTCTAGTATTAAACAACTTCGAGACAATAAACGTTGTGAAGAAATGTACCCTAACTAAAATCAGGATCCATGCGAGTCTCCATAACTGAGGTAATGATTGCTCTACCGCAAGTAAGTCCAAAGTCTTTCCTGTTTAAGAACTTTTTCCTTAAGTATTCAGGGTGTCTATATCTATAACCAATTTTTGGGTTACAGTATCTAGGCTACGTGGTTATTCTTTCCCTACCTCTAACGGACCATAATGCGTATACTCAAGTGGTTCCTACCAAAATTTCCTTTGAATCACTTCATATTCCTCATGTAGTAACGTTGGGACTTCTGTATGATTTACTTCAATATAATCACGCTGGCCTGGCGTCATTATATTGTACTAAATCGCACGTTCATTCCAATATCGCTCCATATGGTCAATGTAACATGATCACTTCAAGTTCTACTCAGTTTCATATAACGTTGCTTTATCTATGCTATCTCAAAAAATAATCTACATAGTTAATCTCACGGTTCCTCGGTGTGGGTGCGTATGTCCCGCAGATCATGCATCAATGCCTAAATGTCCCGAAATTTCTTCAAAATGTTTGGGTTCAGGTAGTGTCGTTAGGTTCCTTTCTAGAAATTCCATTGGGGTCTCGTGTCGAGTTGTACGTGTAGCAAGTAGTAATACCAACAACAGGATCATTACAAGGTCAAACACTATATGCTATTTGAAAATCGATTTGCATTCATAAAAGATAACGTTTTACAAAAGATAAATAGGAAACATTAACATGAGTACATGATACTAAGGTCATTACAAAGCTATCGTTTTGAAAATAACATAAGTTGCGAATGAAAGTAAAGTTCCATGCTTGAGACATCTCTAAGTAATGCAGCGGAAGTCTAACACAGCAGGTCTGTAACAGCAAGTCTAACACCAATACTAGAACAGCAAGTTTAACACCAAGACTAGAACAGCAAGTTTAACAGCAAGACTAGAACAGCAAGTTTAACAGCAAGACTAGAACAGCAAGTTTAACAGCGGAAGCAACATCGTCTAAGCACCTGAGAAATACAAGCTTAAAAAGTCAACACGAATGTTGGTGAGCTATAGTTTGTTTGTATCAGTAATGTAACGTAGGCCACGAGATTTCAGTGCTGCAAACCGCGTATCAAAACAGTATGTTCAAATCAGTATGAATAAGTATATGTATAACCGTGGGCACCCGGTAACTAGACTTAACGTTTATAACCCCCTGAAAGTGCACTTGGCAAGTGCGTATGACTTACGAAGTATTAAACACCCGTTAAATGCTAGCGCGACTAGCCTGAGTGGGGATGTCAAACCCTATGGATCCATATCTAAGATTCGCGTTCACTGGTTCAAAAACCAATGACTAAACATTACCGTGCTAAAGGGAATGTTTATGCCGTTATATAACCCACACACATATAAAGTTTAAGTACTCGTGCCTAACATGTAAAATGTAAAAAAGCGCATGTATTCTCAGTCCCAAAATAGTTAAAGTAAAAAAGGGATGCTATAACTCACAGTGATAAAAGCGGTAAAGTCGGTAATGAAAGTACGCAAGTAGTAAGTCGGTCCGAAAGGTCGTCAACCTAAATCAAAGGTTACTAGGTCAGTAGGTTGTCTTAATAAGTTCTAATAGTGCATAGAATAAGTTTAAGTGTCATCATCATCATCATTCATCATCATAAAAGCTAAGTGAGTTTGACAAGAATAGAGATCGAAATAATAGGCTGATTCGGTCAGCTGCTACGACCTCTACGTAAATCGAAAAGACGCATGATCAGTGGCTATGGCTCCGTATATGAGTCCCCTAACAGCTGACCAATTTTCAGGACCTAACTCATCTTCGTTTGACCGTGGCGACGGTTTAAGTGTGAGTAGGTCAGAAATTTCAGCACAACATTAATACGGTGTAGTGACTCTCGGAGGGCCATAAATCCTAAGCCGTAATCGGATTAAGACGAGGCCTAAACGGAAAATCATCTACTCGAACCAAACTAACTGAAAATCAACTTTACAGTAGCCCAGGTGGTCTGATCAGATACGAAAATTAGTGGACAAGTGCTCCGGTGGGGTTCTTGGTGCTCGATGCTCATCACGGTTCTCATCCTTGATGCTTGTAGCTTCAAGTGTACAACTCGTTGATGGTTTAGCATCACTTTGACCAAGATTCTGAAATGTCCCGTTCTTATTGATTAAAAACGTTCCATATTAATTGATTTCGTTGCGAGGTTTTGACCTCTATATGAGACATTTTTCAAAGACTGCATTCATTTTTAAAACAAACCATAACCTTTATTTCATAGATAAAGGTTTTTAAAAGCTTTACATAGATTATCAAATAATGATAATCTAAAATATCCTGTTTACACACGACCATTACATAATGGTTTACAATACAAATATGTTACAACAAAATAAGTTTCTTGAATGCAGTTTTTACACAATATCATACAAGCATGGACTCCAAATCTCGTCCTTATTTAAGTATGCGACAGCGGAAGCTCTTAATAATCACCTGAGAATAAACATGCTTAAAACGTCAACAAAAATGCTGGTGAGTTATAGGTTTAACCTATATATATCAAATCATAATAATAGACCACAAGATTTCATATTTCAATACACATCCCATACATAGAGATAAAAATCATTCATATGGTGAACACCTGGTAACCGACATTAACAAGATGCATATTTAAGAATATCCTCATCATTCCGGGACACCCTTCGGATATGATATAAATTTCGAAGTACTAAAGCATCCGGTACTTTGGATGGGGTTTGTTATTCCCAATAGATCTATCTTTAGGATTCGCGTCAATTAGGGTGTCTGTTCCCTAATTCTTAGATTACCAGACTTAATAAAAAGGGGTATATTCGATTTCGATAATTCAACCATAGAATGTAGTTTCACGTACTTGTGTCTATTTTGTAAATCATTTATAAAACCTGCATGTATTCTCATCCCAAAAATATTATATTTTAAAAGTGGGACTATAACTCACTTTCACAGATTTTTACTTCGTCGGGAAGTAAGACTTGGTCACTGGTTGATTCACGAACCTATAACAATATATACATATATATCAAAGTATGTTCAAAATATATTTACAACACTTTTAATATATTTTGATGTTTTAAGTTTATTAAGTCAGCTGTCCTCGTTAGTAACCTACAACTAGTTGTCCACAGTTAGATGTACAGAAATAAATCGATAAATATTATCTTGAATCAATCCACGACCCAGTGTATACGTATCTCAGTATTGATCACAACTCAAACTATATATATTTTGGAATCAACCTCAACCCTGTATAGCTAACTCCAACATTCACATATAGAGTGTTTATGGTTGTTCCGAAATATATATAGATGTGTCGACATGATAGGTCAAAACATTGTATACGTGTCTATGGTATCTCAAGATTACATAATATACAATACAAGTTGATTAAGTTATGGTTGGAATAGATTTGTTACCAATTTTCACGTAGCTAAAATGAGAAAAATTATCCAATCTTGTTTTACCCATAACTTCTTCATTTTAAATCCGTTTTGAATGAATCAAATTGCTATGGTTTCATATTGAACTCTATTTTATGAATCTAAACAGAAAAAGTATAGGTTTATAGTCGGAAAAATAAGTTACAAGTCGTTTTTGTAAAGGTAGTCATTTCAGTCGAAAGAACGACGTCTAGATGACCATTTTAGAAAACATACTTCCACTTTGAGTTTAACCATAATTTTTGGATATAGTTTCATGTTCATAATAAAAATCATTTTCTCAGAATAACAACTTTTAAATCAAAGTTTATCATAGTTTTTAATTAACTAACCCAAAATAGCCCGCGGTGTTACTACGACGGCGTAAATCCGGTTTTACGGTGTTTTTCGTGTTTCCAGGTTTTAAATCATTAAGTTAGCATATCATATAGATATAGAACATGTGTTTATTTGATTTTAAAAGTCAAGTTAGAAGGATTAACTTTTGTTTGCGAACAAGTTTAGAATTAACTAAACTATGTTCTAGTGATTACAAGTTTAAAACTTCGAATAAGATAGCTTTATATGTATGAATCGAATGATGTTATGAACATCATTACTACCTTAAGTTCCTTGGATAAACCTACTGGAAAAGAGAAAAATGGATCTAGCTTCAACGGATCCTTGGATGGCTCGAAGTTCTTGAAGCAGAATCATGACAAGAAAACAAGTTCAAGTAAGATCATCACTTGAAATAAGATTGTTATAGTTATAGAAATTGAACCAAAGTTTGAATATGATTATTACCTTGTATTAGAATGATAACCTACTGTAATAAACAAAGATTTCTTGAGGTTGGATGATCACCTTACAAGATTGGAAGTGAGCTAGCAAATTTGAAAGTATTCTTGCTTTTATGTAACTAGAACTTGTAGAATATATGAAGAACACTTAGAACTTGAAGATAGAACTTGAGAGAGATCAATTAGATGAAGAAAATTGAAGAATGAAAGTGTTTGTAGGTGTTTTTGGTCGTTGGTGTATGAATTAGATATAAAGGATATGTAATTTTGTTTTCATGTAAATAAGTCATGAATGATTACTCATATTTTTGTAATTTTATGAGACATTTCATGCTAGTTGCCAAATGATGGTTCCCACATGTGTTAGGTGACTCACATGGGCTGCTAAGAGCTGATCATTGAAGTGTATATACCAATAGTACATACATCTAAAAGCTGTGTATTGTACGAGTACGAATACGGGTGCATACGAGTAGAATTGTTGATGAAACTGAACGAGGATGTAATTGTAAGCATTTTTGTTAAGTAGAAGTAGTTTGATAAGTGTCTTGAAGTCTTTCAAAAGTGTATGAATACATATTAAAACACTACATGTATATACATTTTAACTGAGTCGTTAAGTCATCGTTAGTCGTTACATGTAAATGTTGTTTTGAAACCTTTAGGTTAACGATCTTGTTGAATGTTGTTAACCCATTGTTTATTATAACAAATGAGATGTTAAATTGTTATATTATCATGATATTATGATATATAATATATCTTAGTATGATGTATATACAGTTAAATGTCGTTACAACGATAATCGTTACATATATGTCTCGTTTCGAAATCATTAAGTTAGTAGTCTTATTTTTACATATGTATTTCATTGTTAATACACTTAATAATATATTTACTTATAATTTAACATAATTAACCAAGTGTATCAATATCTTAATATGATTCATATGTACCTAGTAAGACGTTGTTATAACGATAATCGTTATATATATCGTTTTCGAGTTTCTTAAATTAATAGTCTCATTTTTATGTATATAACTCATTGTTAAAATACCTAATGAGATACATACTTATAATAAAAACATGTTAACTATATATATAACCATATATATGTCATCATATAGTTTTTACAAGTTTTAACGTTCGTGAATCACCGGTCAACTTGGGTGGTCAATTGTCTATATGAAACATATTTCAATTAATCAAGTCTTAACAAGTTTGATTGCTTAACATGTTGGAAACATTTAATCATGTAAATATCAATCTCAATTAATATATATAAACATGGAAAAGTTCGGGTCACTACAGTACCTACCCGTTAAATAAATTTCGTCCCGAAATTTTAAGCTGTTGAAGGTGTTGACGAATCTTCTGGAAATAGATGCGGGTATTTCTTCTTCATCTGATCTTCACGCTCCCAGGTGAACTCGGGTCCTCTACGAGCATTCCATCGAACCTTAACAATTGGTATCTTGTTTTGCTTAAGTCTTTTAACCTCACGATCCATTATTTCGACGGGTTCTTCGATGAATTGAAGTTTTTCGTTGATTTGGATTTCATCTAACGGAATAGTGAGATCTTCTTTAGCAAAACATTTCTTCAAATTTGAGACATGGAAAGTGTTATGTACAGCTGCGAGTTGTTGAGGTAACTCAAGTCGGTAAGCTACTGGTCCGACACGATCAATAATCTTGAATGGTCCAATATACCTTGGATTTAATTTCCCTCGTTTACCAAATCGAACAACGCCTTTCCAAGGTGCAACTTTAAGCATGACCATCTCTCCAATTTCAAATTCTATATCTTTTCTTTTAATGTCAGCGTAGCTCTTTTGTCGACTTTGGGCGGTTTTCAACCGTTGTTGAATTTGGATGATCTTCTCGGTAGTTTCTTGTATAATCTCTGGACCCGTAATCTGTCTATCCCCCACTTCACTCCAACAAATCGGAGACCTGCACTTTCTACCATAAAGTGCTTCAAACAGCGCCATCTCAATGCTTGAATGGTAGCTGTTGTTGTAGGAAAATTCTGCTAACGGTAGATGTCGATCCCAACTATTTCCGAAATCAATAACACATGCTCGTAGCATGTCTTCAAGCGTTTGTATCGTCCTTTCGCTCTGCCCATCAGTTTGTGGATGATAGGCAGTACTCATGTCTAGACGAGTTCCTAATGCTTGCTGTAATGTCTGCCAGAATCTTGAAATAAATCTGCCATCCCTATCAGAGATAATAGAGATTGGTATTCCATGTCTGGAGACGACTTCCTTCAAATACAGTCGTGCTAACTTCTCCATCTTGTCATCTTCTCTTATTGGCAGGAAGTGTGCTGATTTGGTGAGACGATCAACTATTACCCAAATAGTATCAAAACCACTTGCAGTCCTTGGCAATTTAGTGATGAAATCCATGGTAATGTTTTCCCATTTCCATTCCGGGATTTTGGGTTGTTGAAGTAGACCTGATGGTTTCTGATGCTCAGCTTTGACCTTAGAACACGTCAAACATTCTCCTACGTATTTAGCAACATCGGCTTTCATACCCGGCCACCAAAAATGTTTCTTGAGATCCATGTACATCTTCCCCGTTCCAGGATGTATTGAGTATCTGGTTTTATGAGCTTCTCTAAGTACCATTTCTCTCATATCTCCAAATTTTGGTACCCAAATCCTTTCAGCCCTATACCGGGTTCCGTCTTCCCGAATATTAAGATGCTTCTCCGATCCTTTGGGTATTTCATCCTTTAAATTTCCCTCTTTTAAAACTCCTTGTTGCGCCTCCTTTATTTGAGTAGTAAGGTTATTATGAATCATTATATTCATAGATTTTACTCGAATGGGTTCTCTATCCTTCCTGCTCAAGGCATCGGCTACCACATTTGCCTTCCCCGGGTGGTAACGAATCTCAAAGTCGTAATCATTCAACAATTCAATCCACCTACGCTGCCTCATATTTAGTTGTTTCTGATTAAATATGTGTTGAAGACTTTTGTGGTCGGTATATATAATACTTTTGACCCCATATAAGTAGTGCCTCCAAGTCTTTAATGCAAAAAAAACCGCGCCTAATTCCAAATCATGTGTCGTATAATTTTGCTCGTGAATCTTCAATTGTCTAGACGCATAAGCAATCACCTTCGTTCGTTGCATTAATACACAACCGAGACCTTGCTTTGATGCGTCACAATAAATCACAAAATCATCATTCCCTTCAGGCATTGACAATATAGGTGCCGTAGTTAGCTTTTTCTTCAATAACTGAAACGCTTTCTCTTGTTCATCCTTCCATTCAAATTTCTTCCCTTTATGCGTTAATGCAGTCAAGGGTTTTGCTATTCTGGAAAAGTCTTGGATGAACCTTCTGTAGTAACCAGCTAGTCCTAAAAACTGGCGTATGTGTTTCGGAGTTTTCGGGGTTTCCCACTTTTCAACAGTTTCTATCTTTGCTGGATCCACCTTAATACCTTCTTTGTTCACTATGTGACCGAGGAATTGAACTTCTTCCAACCAAAATGCACACTTTGAAAACTTAGCGTACAATTCTTCCTTCCTCAATACTTCTAACACCTTTCTCAAATGTTCACCGTGTTCTTGGTCATTCTTTGAGTAAATAAGTATGTCATCAATGAAAACAATGACAAACTTGTCAAGGTATGGTCCACACACTCGGTTCATAAGGTCCATGAACATAGCTGGTGCATTAGTTAAACCAAACGGCATGACCATAAACTCGTAATGACCGTAACGTGTTCTGAAAGCAGTCTTTGGAATATCATCTTCTTTCACCCGCATTTGATGATACCCGGAACGTAAGTCAATCTTTGAGTAAACAGACGAGCCTTGTAGTTGATCAAATAAGTCATCGATTCTTGGTAGTGGGTAGCGGTTCTTGATGGTAAGTTTGTTCAACTCTCGGTAGTCGATACACAACCTGAATGTACCATCTTTCTTCTTGACAAACAAAACAGGAGCTCCCCACGGTGATGTGCTTGGTCGAATGAAACCACGCTCTAAAAGTTCTTGTAATTGGCTTTGCAGTTCTTTCATCTCGCTGGGTGCGAGTCTGTAAGGAGCACGAGCTATTGGTGCAGCTCCTGGTACAAGATCTATTTGAAATTCAACGGATCGATGTGGGGGTAATCCCGGTAATTCTTTCGAAAATACATCGGGAAATTCTTTTACGACGGGAACATCATTGATGCTCTTTTCTTCAGTTTGTACTTTCTCGACGTGTGCTAGAACAGAATAGCAACCTTTTCTTATTAGTTTTTGTGCCTTCAAATTACTAATAAGATGTAGCTTCGTGTTGCCCTTTTCTCCGTACACCATTAAGGGTTTTCCTTTTTCTCGTATAATGCGAATTGCATTTTTGTAACAAACAATCTCTGCTTTCACTTCTTTCAACCAGTCCATACCGATTATCACATCAAAACTCCCTAACTCTACTGGTATCAAGTCAATCTTAAATGTTTCGCTAACCAGTTTAATTTCTCAATTCCGACATATATTATCTGCTGAAATTAATTTACCATTTGCTAATTCGAGTAAAAATTTACTATCCAAAGGCATCAATGGACAACTTAATTTAGCACAAAAATCTCTACTCATATAGCTTCTATCCGCACCCGAATCAAATAAAACGTAAGCAGATTTATTGTCAATAAGAAACGTACCCGTAACAAGCTCCGGGTCTTCCTGTGCCTCTGCCGCATTAATATTGAAAACTCTTCCGCGGCCTTGTCCATTCGTGTTCTCCTGGTTCGGGCAATTTCTAATAATGTGGCCCGGTTTTCCACATTTATAACAAACTACATTGGCATAACTTGCTCCGACACTACTTGCTCCGCCATTACTCGTTCCGACACCATTTGTTCCTTTCGTTCTATTAACCCCTGGTCCGTAGACCTCACACTTCGCCGCGCTATGACCATTTCTTTTACACTTGTTGCAAAATTTGGTGCAGAACCCCGAGTGATACTTTTCACACCTTTGGCATAGCTGCTTCTGATTGTTGTTGTTGTTGCGGTTATTATTGTTGTTGGGATAATTGTTGTAGTTGCTGTTGTTGTTGTTGTTGTTGTTGTTGTTGTTGTTGTTGTTGTTATTGTTGTTGTTGTTAGGCCGTTTGTTGTAGTTACGATTGATGTTGCGATTGTTGGGATAATTGTTGCGATTATTGTTGTTGTTGTATTGGTGATTCTTATCACCGTTTTCCTCCCACTTTCTTTTGACTTGCTTCACATTGGCCTCTTCAGTAGTCTGTTCTTTAATTCTTTCTTCAATCTGGTTCACTAGTTTGTGAGCCATTCTACATGCATGTTGTATGGAGGCGGGCTCGTGTGAACTTATATCTTCTTGGATTCTTTCCGGTAATCCTTTCACAAACGCGTCGATCTTCTCTTCCTCATCTTCGAACGCTCCCGGACACAATAGGCACAATTCTATGAATCGTCTTTCGTACGTGGTAATATCAAATCCTTGGGTTCGTAACCCTCTAAGTTCTGTCTTGAGCTTATTGACCTCGGTTCTGGGACGGTACTTCTCGTTCATCAAGTGCTTGAATGCTGACCACGGTAGTGCGTACGCATCGTCTTGTCCCACTTGCTCTAGATAGGTATTTCACCATGTTAACGCAGAACCTGTGAAGGTATGCGTAGCGTACTTCACTTTGTCCTCTTCAGTACACTTACTTATGGCAAACACCGATTCGACCTTCTCGGTCCACCGTTTCAATCCGATCGGTCCTTCGGTTCCATCAAATTCCAAAGGTTTGCAGGCAGTGAATTCTTTGTAGGTGCATCCTACACGATTTCCTGTACTGCTAGATCCAAGGTTATTGTTGGTATGTAGCGCAGCCTGTACTGCGGCTATGTTTGAAGCTAGAAAAGTACGGAATTCCTCTTCATTCATATTCACGGTGTGTCGAGTAGTCGGTGCCATTTCCTTCAAAATAGTCAAATGGAACAAGTTAATCATACAGAATATTAATAGTAGTTAATAGTATTTCGTAGCATAATATGAACTCATTTATAAAAGCTTTTTCTTCATATTAGCGTTTTATAAGTTTAAATTCGGGTAGTACCTACCCATTAAGTTCATACTTAGTAGCTAATATACAATTCAACTACTACAATTCTATATGAAAAACTGATTGTAATAATATTTCGCGTTCAAACTTTTATACAATATTTTACAAACTTACAATACCGCTTATTTTACATAAAGCATGAAATATAGCACACAATAACTTTGATACAAGATAGTTGTGAAGATAATTCTAGCTAGTACACAAGTCGTTCAGCAAAGGCAATAAAGACACGTAATTCATACGTCCAGAAACAAGTCATGCATTCTGGTTTTACTAGGACTACTTCCCATCCTTGGTCTTGCGGAACATAACCGTTATGGCCGTTGATAAGACAGCGTGTTGTAATGTCGTCAAAGGGACGAGGATTACGTAATGTCCAACAGTCCCGTAACAATCTAAAAACCTCATTTCTTACCCCAATTACCGACTCCGTCACTTGTGGAAACGTTTTGTTTAATAGTTGTAGCCCGATGTTCTTGTTCTCACTTTGGTGAGAAGCGAACATTACTAATCCGTAAGCATAACATGCTTCTTTATGTTGCATGTTAGCCGCTTTTTCTAAATCACGAAGTCCAATATTCGGATATATTGAGTCAAAATAATTTCTTAACCCGTTGCGTAAAATAGCATTTGGGTTCCCTGCAATGTATGCGTCAAAGTAAACACATCGTAACTTATGGGTTTCCCAATGTGATATCCCCCATCTTTCAAACAAAAGTCTCTTATAAACCAAGACATTCTTGGAACGTTCTTCGAATGTCTTACAAACTGATCTCGCCTTAAATAGTTGTGCCGAGGAATTCTGACCGACTCTAGACAAGATTTCATCAATCATGTCTCCGGGTAGGTCTCTTAAAATATTGGGTTGTCTATCCATTTTGTGTTTTTAAACTGTAAAATAGACAAGAGTTAGATTCATAAAAAAAATACTTATTAATACAAGCAATTTTTACATATATCATAAAGCATAAGCACACTATATTACATATATTACACCACACGAATACAACTATCTTATTCCGACTCGCTCGTTTCTTCTTCTTCGGTTTTGGTTCGTTTTGCCAAGTTTCTAGGGATATATGATGTTCCCCTAATACGAGCCGTCGTTGTCCACATTGGTTTAGAAAAACCTGGTGGTTTAGAGGTTCCCGGGTCATTGTTACAACTTAAGGACTTCGGGGGTCGACGATACATATAAAGTTCATCGGGGTTGGAATTAGATTTCTCTATTTTTATGCCCTTTCCCTTATTATTTTCTTTTGCCTTTTTAAATTCAGTTGGGGTAATTTCTATAACATCATCGGAATTCTCGTCGGAATCTAATTCATCGGAGAATTGGTAATCCTCCCAATATTTTGCTTCCTTGGCGGAAACACCATTGACCATAATTAACCTTGGTCTGTTGGTTGAGGATTCTCTTTTACTTAACCATTTTATTATTTCCCCCACCGGTTCTATTTCTTCTTCCGGTTCCGATTCTTCTTCCGGTTCCGATTCTTCTTCCGGTTCCGACTCTTCTTCCGGTTCCTCTTCGGGAACTTGTGAATCAGTCCACGAATCATTCCAATTTACATTTGACTCTTCATTGTTATTAGGTGAGTCAATGGGACTTGTTCTAGAGGTAGACATCTATCACATAATATCAAACGCGTTAAGAGATTAATATATCACATAATATTCACATGTTAAAAATATATAGTTTCCAACAAAATTTGTTAAGCAATCATTTTTCAAGTAAACATGGTCGAAGTCCAGACTCACTAATGCATCCTAACCAACTCGATAAGACACACTAATGCAAAATTCTGGTTCTCTAAGACCAACGCTCTGATACCAACTGAAATGTCCCGTTCTTATTGATTAAAAACGTTCCATATTAATTGATTTCGTTGCGAGGTTTTGACCTCTATATGAGACGTTTTTCAAAGACTGCATTCATTTTTAAAACAAACCATAACCTTTATTTCATAGATAAAGGTTTTTAAAAGCTTTACGTAGATTATCAAATAATGATAATCTAAAATATCCTGTTTACACACGACCATTACATAATGGTTTACAATACAAATATGTTACAACAAAATAAGTTTCTTGAATGCAGTTTTTACACAATATCATACAAGCATGGACTCCAAATCTCGTCCTTATTTAAGTATGCGATAGCGGAAGCTCTTAATAATCACCTGAGAATAAACATGCTTAAAACGTCAACAAAAATGTTGGTGAGTTATAGGTTTAACCTATATATATCAAATCATAATAATAGACCACAAGATTTCATATTTCAATACACATCCCATACATAGAGATAAAAATCATTCATATGGTGAACACCTGGTAACCGACATTAACAAGATGCATATTTAAGAATATCCCCATCATTCCGGGACACCCTTCGGATATGATATAAATTTCGAAGTACTAAAGCATCCGGTACTTTGGATGGGGTTTGTTAGGCCCAATAGATCTATCTTTAGGATTCGCGTCAATTAGGGTGTCTGTTCCCTAATTCTTAGATTACCAGACTTAATAAAAAGGGGTATATTCGATTTCGATAATTCAACCATAGAATGTAGTTTCACGTACTTGTGTCTATTTTGTAAATCATTTATAAAACCTGCATGTATTCTCATCCCAAAAATATTAGATTTTAAAAGTGGGACTATAACTCACTTTCACAGATTTTTACTTCGTCGGGAAGTAAGACTTGGCCACTGGTTGATTCACGAACCTATAACAATATATACATATATATCAAAGTATGTTCAAAATATATTTACAACACTTTTAATATATTTTGATGTTTTAAGTTTATTAAGTCAGCTGTCCTCGTTAGTAACCTACAACTAGTTGTCCACAGTTAGATGTACAGAAATAAATCGATAAATATTATCTTGAATCAATCCACGACCCAGTGTATACGTATCTCAGTATTGATCACAACTCAAACTATATATATTTTGGAATCAACCTCAACCCTGTATAGCTAACTCCAACATTCACATATAGAGTGTTTATGGTTGTTCCGAAATATATATAGATGTGTCGACATGATAGGTCGAAACATTGTATACGTGTCTATGGTATCTCAAGATTACATAATATACAATACAAGTTGATTAAGTTATGGTTGGAATAGATTTGTTACCAATTTTCACGTAGCTAAAATGAGAAAAATTATCCAATCTTGTTTTACCCATAACTTCTTCATTTTAAATCCGTTTTGAGTGAATCAAATTGCTATGGTTTCATATTGAACTCTATTTTATGAATCTAAACAGAAAAAGTATAGGTTTATAGTCGGAAAAATAAGTTACAAGTCGTTTTTGTAAAGGTAGTCATTTCAGTCGAAAGAACGACGTCTAGATGACCATTTTAGAAAACATACTTCCACTTTGAGTTTAACCATAATTTTTGGATATAGTTTCATGTTCATAATAAAAATCATTTTCTCAGAATAACAACTTTTAAATCAAAGTTTATCATAGTTTTTAATTAACTAACCCAAAATAGCCCGCGGTGTTACTACGACGGCGTAAATCCGGTTTTACGGTGTTTTTCGTGTTTCCAGGTTTTAAATCATTAAGTTAGCATATCATATAGATATATAACATGTGTTTATTTGATTTTAAAAGTCAAGTTAGAAGGATTAACTTTTGTTTGCGAACAAGTTTAGAATTAACTAAACTATGTTCTAGTGATTACAAGTTTAAAACTTCGAATAAGATAGCTTTATATGTATGAATCGAATGATGTTATGAACATCATTACTACCTTAAGTTCCTTGGATAAACCTACTGGAAAAGAGAAAAATGGATCTAGCTTCAACGGATCCTTGGATGGCTCGAAGTTCTTGAAGCAGAATCATGACACGAAAACAAGTTCAAGTAAGATCATCACTTGAAATAAGATTGTTATAGTTATAGAAATTGAACCAAAGTTTGAATATGATTATTACCTTGTATTAGAATGATAACCTACTGTAAGAAACAAAGATTTCTTGAGGTTGGATGATCACCTTACAAGATTGGAAGTGAGCTAGCAAACTTGAAAGTATTCTTGCTTTTATGTAACTAGAACTTGTAGAATATATGAAGAACACTTAGAACTTGAAGATAGAACTTGAGAGAGATCAATTAGATGAAGAAAATTGAAGAATTAAAGTGTTTGTAGGTGTTTTTGGTCGTTGGTGTATGGATTAGATATAAAGGATATGTAATTTTGTTTTCATGTAAATAAGTCATGAATGATTACTCATATTTTTGTAATTTTATGAGATATTTCATGCTAGTTGCCAAATGATGGTTCCCACATGTGTTAGGTGAATCACATGGGCTGCAAAGAGCTGATCATTGAAGTGTATATACCAATAGTACATACATCTAAAAGCTGTGTATTGTACGAGTACGAATACGGGT
Organism: Rutidosis leptorrhynchoides; assembly: GCF_046630445.1. Classification (NCBI taxonomy): domain Eukaryota; kingdom Viridiplantae; phylum Streptophyta; class Magnoliopsida; order Asterales; family Asteraceae; genus Rutidosis; species Rutidosis leptorrhynchoides. The sequence goes on along the minus strand of NC_092336.1, from coordinate 86,908,639 downwards.
GCTTACGAGTAGAATTGTTGATGAAACTGAACGAGGATGTAATTGTAAGCATTTTTGTTAAGTAGAAGTAGTTTGATAAGTGTATTGAAGTCTTTCAAAAGTGTATGAATACATATTAAAACACTACATGTATATACATTTTAACTGAGTCGTTAAGTCATCGTTAGTCGTTACATGTAAATGTTGTTTTGAAACCTTTAGGTTAACGATCTTGTTGAATGTTGTTAACCCATTATTTATTATAACAAATGAGATGTTAAATTGTTATATTATCATGATATTATGATATATAATATATCTTAGTATGATGTATATACAGTTAAATGTCGTTACAACGATAATCGTTACATATATGTCTCGTTTCGAAATCATTAAGTTAGTAGTCTTATTTTTACATATGTATTTCATTGTTAATACACTTAATAATATATTTACTTATCATTTAACATAATTAACCAAGTGTATCAATATCTTAATATGATTCATATGTACCTAGTAAGACGTTGTTATAACGATAATCGTTATATATATCGTTTTCGAGTTTCTTAAATTAATAGTCTCATTTTTATGTATATAACTCATTGTTAAAATACCTAATGAGATACATACTTATAATAAAAACATGTTAACTATATATATAACCATATATATGTCATCGTATAGTTTTTACAAGTTTTAACGTTCGTGAATCACCGGTCAACTTGGGTGGTCAATTGTCTATATAAAACATATTTCAATTAATCAAGTCTTAACAAGTTTGATTGCTTAACATGTTGGAAACATTTAATCATGTAAATATCAATCTCAATTAATATATATAAACATGGAAAAGTTCGGGTCACTACAGATTCACCATCAATACAATATGTTAAGACCAAGTAAGAATACAACTCATTCATGAGTCTTAGATGGATGATGAACCAAGGTTACATCATATCCTTAGTCTTAACACTAATACAAGTCACAATAACAACTAAAGTTACAAACTTTACATCAATTTAACAAGTATGAACACAATCTAAGTCAAAAGAGGTGATGGAACCCTAAGCTAGAGAGCTTGGATCCATTTCACACAAGTTACAAGGTTAAAAAGCTAGAAAGCTTGAACCTTTAAGTGTTCTTGAAGATCTTGAAGCATAAGGCTTGGATCTTTAAGATATATAAAGATAACAAACATAAGTTTGAATTTTTTTTCACAAAACATCATGATCAAAGCAAAAAGAACTTAGATCTAACAAAAAGATATGAAGATTCAAGCTAGAAATCTTGCATCTTGATTGTTCTTGAAGATCTTGAAGCATAAAGATTGGATCTTGAAGATGCATGAAGATTACAAACAAAAGTTTGAATCTTTATCATAAAATAGAAAGCTTAAAGTATAAAAGAAGTAGATCTACAAAAGTTATGAAGATTCAAGCTAAAAGCTTGAATCTTCCATGTTCTTGAAAGATTCATGCTTGAATCAACAAGATATAAGTAAGATCAAAGCTAAAAGGAACTTTGATCTCCATAAAATGATGATGATGATCATGAATTTGAAAAGAAAAAGAAGAAGGAAAAGAAGACTTACAAGTAATGCTAGAAAGGAAAGAAAGAGAGAAAGAACAAGTGTGTGAAAAAAAACCAAAATGATCAAGTGTGGAAATGAGAGGCTAAAGGCTAGTATTTATAAGCAAAGAGTGATCACATGGATTGATGACATGGCAAGATCTAGGGTGGTGGTGGTGGATGGTTTATGGAGGGGGAGGGGAAGGACAAAAAGTTTACTTTTTGACTAATGGTGTCTAAAGTGTGTCTTTTTGCTAGAATCTTATGTAACAAAGTTAATTATCCTTATCCATAATGCTAGCATGACTCACTAATTATTTATTTATTATTTATTTATTATTATGGGCCACTAGTAAATATATTTGGGCTAATTAATTGGGTCACTAGCTAGAGTAGGGTGGGCTTGAGCCCAACAAGGTAAAAAGTCCAAAAAGGCTAACTATTGGGCTTTAGCAATTAAATAAATAAAATTAAGCATCCAAAGGCCCAAGTAATTATTATTATAAAATAATAATTAATATTTCGCTGTTCAAAAGTTCCGGTTCCGATAAAAGTCAAACGTACACGCAGTCCGCGTTTTAATCGTAACGGCAAGTAACGCTAACGGTTATAAAGCATCCAATGGACAAGTTAAGCATTCTAATCATACCAAGGCACGTTTTAAAGTATATATGAATATAAAACACATGTGCCAAGGTTCCAGAGTAATAAAGTAACGCAGTACGCACAAATACGCAGTTTCGCAAAAATACAAGGCACAAAAGCAAGTCGAAAAAGCCGGGTCGTTACAAGAAACGTCTCGAAATTACAAGAGTACAAGATTCAAAACGCAAAGTACAAGATATTAAATTGTACGCAAGGACGTTCGAAAATCCGGAACCGGGACCAGAGTCAACTCTCAACGCTCGACGCAACGGACTAAAAATTACAAGTCAACTATGCACATAAATATAATATAATATTTAAATAATTCTTATAATTATTTAATATATTATATTTATTTATAAAACCGTCGGCAGAAGAAAACAACCAAATATGAGCCTCCCCAGCTGGCCATGCGATCGCATGGCCTGGAAGGCATAAATCCATGCGATCGCATGAGCCCCAGTTCCAGCCCACATGCCTATAAAAATCGAGCTTTGGTGCACCACAAAATATATCTATCTTTCTCTTTTCTCCATTCATACGATATATTTATATAATTTATATTTTAATTTTAATTTTAATTATAATTCTAATAATAAGGGTATGTTAGCGAATGTTGTAAGGGTGTAAGTCGAAATTCTGTCCGTGTAACACTACGCTATTTTTAATCATTGTAAGTTATGTTCAACCTTTTTAATTTAATGTCTCGTAGCTAAGTTATTATTATGCTTATTTAAAACGAAGTAATCATGATTGTAACATCCCGCGTTTTTCCGTTAAATTTATTTTAACACCGTTTTTTTTAAATGACATCTTTCGTCACCTATATTTGTACACTTCGTTAACTAGTGTTCTTGATAATCCCGTTACTCGATTACAACATCTCTCGTTAACTTGAGTTTTAAAAATATTCGATCGGTTAAATTCCGCACCCGCTTTGAAACTCGAGGGACCGGAGTTGCCAAATGGGCAAACTAGTTGACTAGGTCAACTAGTCAACCCATTTTTCCACCATTCATTCATTCCATCATCTCCCTCATCTCTTTTCTCTCCATCTCAAGAACACACACATAAACCCATTCCATTCATTCATCATCTAAATTCAATCTTGGAAGCTCACAACAAATCCGACTACATATTCTTGATCCTCTCATCATTCTCTACGATTTGATACTAACCACACCGATTTTGGGTAACTTTCTAAAAACTCTAGATTTCTATAAATTCGTGTTTTTGACTTGAAATTGTGTTAGTTAGTGTCTATGGCTCGTGTCTAGCATGAATATATGTTTTGTTTGCTCGATTTGTTGATTTGAGTAACTAGTTTGAACTTTTGAAGTGGGTTAGCTTAATCTTTGATTTTGGATGATTGAAAGTTGTTTAATTGTTAAAGTTCATGTTTTAATTGTGTTACTAGTATCATTAGCTACATTTTGATGTGTAGGTTGATTAAGGAAACTTCAAAAACCCGATTAAGGATTTTGTGATGTTTGACTAGGGTTTGATAGTTCTTGACATGAACTTTTGATGCTTGAATGCCATGAAATGTTAATTGTTAGTGTTTAGTAGTAATGTATGCTTCATTACCTTCAAAACGGCATATCATATGTGTGAATTGGATTCCCGAAACTTAAAATGCGATTGATGAACTTGAAACTTTGAAAATGGACTTTTATTGATCACTTAATGAGATTTCGGCTATTGTAAATGATGTTTGTGATTGATGAATTGTGTTTAGTTGTATTCATTGTCAAAATACCTTTCCAACGATATAAGATACTTGTTTTGGATGTTTCCGGTTTAGGATTTATGGGTATTTGAAGTTAGGTTCGTGCATAAAACTTAAAAACTGCCAGAACTCTCTGCACAGGTAATGGCGCGGCGCGCCATATACCCGCGCGGCGCGCCATTATGGTCTGTCCAACTTTGTCAATTTTCGAATAATGTTTGCTATGCTACGCACCTCCGATTCACATGTAACTTGTCCTAACATGCTCATACATGATTAAAAAACCTCAGAAAAATAGTTCGGGACCCGACCCGAACGTGTTGACTTTTTCGTTGACTTTGACCGACCAAAGTTTGACTTTTTGTCAAACTTAACCAAATGATTATGCAACCTTCCTAACTTGTTTATATACTTGTACCTTGCATGAAACTTGATAATTTGATTTCACATGCTACATAATCGAGTCGTAACGAGCCATAGGACTAATTGAACATCTTTGACCTATCGTGTTTACCGTTATTGATACGACCTATTTGTTTAGGTCAAGACTAGCACTATCCTTCGCACACGTTATTTTGTGAAGTACTTTTCGTACGTGCACTCAAGGTGAGATCATAGTCCCACCTTTTCAACAACTTTTTATACTTTTAAATTGTGGGCTGAGAAACATATACTTTGTTACATTTTGTACTACTTACTTTTATACTTTGAACACAAGTACAAGGAAAACAAACATTCCACAGCGAGTTAGAACAAAAATCCTCAATTCGATTATCATTAGTTACACTTGCAGGGTGTAAGCGAGAACTTATATTGTGTGGCCATACGGGTTTGACAAACCCTCATTACGGACGGTTCGCTACCGTCTACGGATAAAATATATTTTCGAGAAACAGTGTATGTTCTAACACTATTGTGATGGGGTTCTATGGAAGGAAACGTTAAGTCTTGATAATTGGGTGCTCGCGAACAATACTTTTGGAATGCAAACGATTATGATAATCAACGTTATGGGAATACTAAATCGTGTGGTTCAAAAACAACGTTTACAAACACCTATGATTTCACCAACATTTTTCGTTGACAGTTTTCTATATGTTTCTCAGGTTCATACTTGGCTATTTGATATATGCTTCCGCGTTCACTCATACTTGCTTGGGGTCAAGCATACATGCATACACTCTGATTATTTGCTTGGAGTCAAGATACATACATACATACGCTAGTGATAGCACCTTTGGATTCAAACATATTGTTTACATACTTACGCTATTTATAGCAACTGTGTTTTTAAACTAATTATGTCGCAAGTTATTTCAATTATACTTTATGACTTTTGTAAACTTAGACTTGTTGTCGAACGGTTTTGTAAACTAAACTTGCAAGTCTTGTACCTTTCAAATGAATGCGACATAATTTTGGTCAAACGAGTCTCATATAGGGACTACGACCACGCAACGGGACCTAAGTTAACGGCGCCGTTAATAACGGTTTTGGTCAGGTCGTTACAATGATGTTGGGCTAATTACTAAAATTGGGTAATTGGGCTTTGTACCATAATTGGGGTTTGGACAAAAGAACGACACTTGTGGAAATTAAACTATGGGCTATTAATGGGCTTTATATTTGTTTAACTGAATGATAGTTTGTTAATGTTAATATAAAGATTTACAATTGGGCGTCCCTATAAATTACCATATACACTCAATCGGACACGATGGGCGGGGTATTTATATGTACGAATAATCGTTCATTTAACCGGACACGGGAATGGATTAATAGCCACTAAGAATAATTAAAACAGGGGTGAAATTATGTACAAGGACACTTGGTATAATTGATAACAAAATATTAAAACCGTGGGTTACACTCAGTCGACATCCTGGTGTAATTATTAAACAAAGTATTAAAATCTTGTTACAGTTTAAGTCCCCAATTAGTTAGAATATTTAACTTCGGGTATAAGGATAATTTGACGAGGACACTCGCACTTTATATTTATGACTGATGGACTGTTATGGACAAAAACCAGACAGACATATTAAATAATCCAGGACAAAGGACAATTAACCCATGGGCATAAAAATAAAATCAACACGTCAAACATCATGATTACGGAAGTTTAAATAAGCATAATTCTTTTATTTCATATTTAATTTCCTTTATTTTATATTTAATTGCACTTCTAATTATCGCATTTTTATTGTTATTGTATTTAATTGCACTTTTAATTATCGTACTTTTTAATTATCGCAAGTTTATTTTATCGCACTTTTATTATTCGCAATTTCATTATCGTTATTTACTTTACGCTTTAATTTAAGTCTTGTATTTATTTATTATTTTACATTTGGTTTTAACTGCGACTAAAGTTTTAAAATCGACAAACCGGTCATTAAACGGTAAAAACCCCCCTTTATAATAATAATATTACTTATATATATATTTGTATTTTTATAAAAGTAAACTAATATAGCGTTAAGCTTTGTTTAAAAAGATTCCCTGTGGAACGAACCGGACTTACTAAAAACTACACTACTGTACGATTAGGTACACTGCCTATAAGTGTTGTAGCAAGGTTTAAGTATATCCATTCTCTAAATAAATAATTAAAACTTGTGTAATATTTCGCCGTATTTCGTATTTAAATTAATACTATTTCGTACACCCCGCTGCACACATCAACTACATATGTAAAAACAAGACTACTAACTTAATGATTTTTAAACGAGACATATATGTAACGATTATCGTTGTAAAGACATTTAATGTATATATATCATATTAAGAGATATTCATACATGATAATATCATGATAATATAATAATTTAAAATCTCATTTGATATTATAAACATTGGGTTAACAACATTTAACAAGATCGTTAACCTAAAGGTTTCAAAACAACACTTACATGTAACGACTAACGATGACTTAACGACTCAGTTAAAATGTATATACATGTAGTGTTTTAATATGTATTTATACACTTTTGAAAGACTTCAATACACTTATCAAAATACTTCTACTTAACAAAAATGCTTACAATTACATCCTCGTTCAGTTTCATCAACAATTCTACTCGTATGCACCTGTATTCGTACTCGTACAATACACAGCTTTTAGATGTATGTACTATTGGTATATACACTCCAAAGATCAGCTCTTAGTAGCCCATGTGAGTCATCTAACACATGTGGGAACCATCATTTGGCAACTAGCATGAAATATCTCATAAAATTACAAAAATATGAGTAATCATTCATGACTTATTTACATGAAAACAAAATTACATATCCTTTATATCTAATCCATACACCAATGACCAAAAACACCTACAAACACTTTCATTCTTCAATTTTCTTCATCTAATTGATCTCTCTCAAGTTCTATCTTCAAGTTCTAAGTGTTCTTCATATATTCTACAAGTTCTAGTTACATAAAATCAAGAATACTTTCAAGTTTGCTAGCTCACTTCCAATCTTGTAAGGTGATCATCCAACCTCAAGAAATCTTTGTTTCTTACAGTAGGTTATCATTCTAATACAAGGTAATAATCATATTCAAACTTTGGTTCAATTTCTATAACTATAACAATCTTATTTCAAGTGATGATCTTACTTGAACTTGTTTTCGTGTCATGATTCTGCTTCAAGAACTTCGAGCCATCCAAGGATCCGTTGAAGCTAGATCCATTTTTCTCTTTTCCAGTAGGTTTATCCAAGGAACTTAAGGTAGTAATGATGTTCATAACATCATTTGATTCATACATATAAAGCTATCTTATTCGAAGGTTTAAACTTGTAATCACTAGAACATAGTTTAGTTAATTCTAAACTTGTTCGCAAACAAAAGTTAATCCTTCTAACTTGACTTTTAAAATCAACTAAACACATGTTCTATATCTATATGATATGCTAACTTAATGATTTAAAACCTGGAAACACGAAAAACACCGTAAAACCGGATTTACGCCGTCGTAGTAACACCGCGAGCTGTTTTGGGTTAGTTAATTAAAAACTATGATAAACTTTGATTTAAAAGTTGTTATTCTGAAAAAATGATTATTATTATGAACATGAAACTATATCCAAAAATTATGGTTAAACTCAAAGTGGAAGTATGTTTTCTAAAATGGTCATCTAGACGTCGTTCTTTCGACTGAAATGACTACCTTTACAAAAACGACTTGTAACTTATTTTTCCGACTATAAACCTATACTTTTTCTGTTTAGATTCATAAAATAGAGTTCAATATGAAACCATAGCAATTTGATTCACTCAAAACGGATTTAAAATGAAGAAGTTATGGGTAAAACAAGATTGGATAATTTTTCTCATTTTAGCTACGTGAAAATTGGTAACAAATCTATTCCAACCATAACTTAATCAACTTGTATTGTATATTATGTAATCTTGAGATACCATAGACACGTATACAATGTTTCGACCTATCATGTCGACACATCTATATATATTTCGGAACAACCATAGACACTCTATATGTGAATGTTGGAGTTAGCTGTACAGGGTTGAGGTTGATTCCAAAATATATATAGTTTGAGTTGTGATCAATACTGAGATACGTATACACTGGGTCGTGGATTGATTCAAGATAATATTTATGGATTTATTTCTGTACATCTAACTGTGGACAACTAGTTGTAGGTTACTAACGAGGACAGCTGACTTAATAAACTTAAAACATCAAAATATATTAAAAGTGTTGTAAATATATTTTGAACATACTTTGATATATATGTATATATTGTTATAGGTCCGTGAATCAACCAGTGGCCAAGTCTTACTTTCCGACGAAGTAAAAATCTGTGAAAGTGAGTTATAGTCCCACTTTTAAAATCTAATATTTTTGGGATGAGAATACATGCAGGTTTTATAAATGATTTACAAAATAGACGCAAGTACGTGAAACTACATTCTATGGTTGAATTATCAAAATCAAATATGCCCCTTTTTATTAAGTCTGGTAATCTAAGAATTAGGGAACAGACACCCTAATTGACGTGAATCCTAAAGATAGATCTATTGGGCCTAACAAACCCCATCCAAAGTACCGAATGCTTTAGTACTTCGAAATTTATATCATATCCGAAGGGTGTCCCGGAATGATGGGGATATTCTTATATATGCATCTTGTTAATGTGGGTTACCAGGTGTTCACCATATGAATGATTTTTATCTCTATGTATGGGATGTGTATTGAAATATGAAATCTTGTGGTCTATTATTATGATTTGATATATATAGGTTAAACCTATAACTCACCAACATTTTTGTTGACGTTTTAAGCATGTTTATTCTCAGGTGATTATTAAGAGCTTTCGCTGTCGCATACTTAAATTAGGACGAGATTTGGAGTCCATGCTTGTATGATATTGTGTAAAAACTGCATTCAAGAAACTTATTTTGTTGTAACATATTTGTATTGTAAACCATTATGTAATGGTCGTGTGTAAACAGGATATTTTAGATTATCATTATTTGATAATCTACGTAAAGCTTTTTAAACCTTTATTGATGAAATAAAGGATATGGTTTGTTTTAAAATGAATGCAGTCTTTGAAAAAACGTCTCATATAGAGGTCAAAACCTCGCAACGAAATCAATTAATATGGAACGTTTTTAATCAATAAGAACGGGACATTTCACGTGTCACATAGAATTCTTTTGCCTGAACGATTAATAGTCTTATATGTAAGTACGTTCAATGTACCATCACCAACCATGGTAAACGACGAAGGTGCTAACAAACAACGTTTAACGAAACCTTGAAAAAACCCACCACCATCCGAATCATTACCCACGCCTAAAGAGCTACCGCCTCGACTCGACCATCCAACGAGCTTCTTTAAATAAATACTGGTAACCGACCATGGTAACCGACGAATGTGCTAACAAACAAAGTTTAAGGAAACCTTGAAAAAACCCACCACCATCCCTATCATTACCCACGTCTAAAGAGCTAGCGACTCGACTCGACCATCCACCGAGCTTCTTTAAATAAATACTGAACCGCATCTCCGTAATCGATATCTTCTTCAAGATCGTGTAAAGCAAAACGAGCTCGAATCGGTTTTTCCCGTCCACAAAAGACAAGTCTCCCCCCAACCACTAGAACATTTTGCTTTTGACCCACCGACGAATTCGACGAATTCGACGAATTGAGTCCCGACCTTTTCTTATTTGATTGGATTTGAGCCTGACAATTACCTGGAAAGTTCAAGACGGTACAATCACAACATTTTCTCCATCCTCGACCAACATCGGAACCTTCGAACCACGTTTCGTCTAATAAGGGAACCTCTTGCACCGTCTTCGACTTTTTATTCTTGAGCATTTTCTTTATAATAACTGCTATACTCATACCGTTATTCTCCGTAACATTTGAACCCTCATCATTCTCCTCCACATCTTGTCTCGGCAACACGCACGCCGAAATAACAATGGAACCATCCGTAACCTTAACAAAACCGAATTCTAAAGCCGAACTCCCTAATCTTGACCTCAGTGTAACTTCAGGCTCGACAAAACCAATTGCACCCTCATCTCGAGCTAAAGATTGCATAGACACCGAGTTATTAAACAAACTAAAATGAGATGAGGAAACCGAACCATTCACCTTCTACAGTGTCACTTCCTTGTCACAATTCGATGCTTAATCATTTTGTTTTATCAAACTTACCCTTGAAACTATTTAATTAAATTTTAATTAATTAATTAATATTATAATTTATATTCAAATGTTGAAATTAAAAATTAAAATCAAACAACAAAATTCAATATCACATAAGTGGGGTATAAGAAAGATAAGATGTATACAATCTTTTTTTATATCTTAGAATAAAGAAAAGTCATTTCTCCACCCATAGTTAAACAGTCAAAAGTAAAGAAACTCTTCGCTCTCAATTTTCTATGGATAAAAAGATTGCGATCTGGGAGTTGGTAAAAAAAAAAAAAAAAAAAAAAAAAAAAAAAAAGTGTGAACATGAAAATGGTTAAAATTAAAATTAAAATGTTACTATAAAAATGAAGACCCATATTATCTCGTGTCGGTGCTCCATCGAAAAGAAAAACCTCTGCGATCAATATCTGTTTCCCCATTTATCCTTTATTTGATCAATTTCGATTCGTATCCCTCATTTCTCAATTTTAAAAACCCTAAACACAAACCTAGGGTTAGGTTTTGCGTGAATTGAGTGCAGATAAAATCAAATAAAAAAAAATTGGTCAAGATGACGGAAGTGATGTTACACATATATGATGTAACAAACAGTGATTCAGAGAAAACTAACAACACTATTGTTCAGATCAATAAGTTCTTCAAAGATGGAATCGGTCTCGGCGGTATTTTTCACAGCGCTGTTCAGGTTCATTAATTGTTACGACTACTACTTCATTATTATTAATTATTATTAATATTATATTATTATTAAAAATTAAGTGAATGCAGTTAGGTTGTTATTCTCTAGGGTTTCGATTTGTTGATTAGTAATTGTGATGCTGTAATCATACAAACGGATATACACTGTGTAGAGTCCAATTAGAAGTAGTGATATAATAATTAGTAATTTATTATGTAAAATTAATGTGATTAGATAGATCAAATTATGTTTTTCATTGAGAATTTGAGGAATTTGTTGTATATTGATGTGAGACGTTAGCTTTACTCTGTATGTTGCAAAAGTTTAGCAAGAAAGATCACTATGTGAACATCGCGGAAGTTACTTATTACTTAACCATTATATGCCGCTTTTAACGAGTTTATATGGAGGTCTATCCTAGGGTAATAGTATCTGATAAGACCAAAATTTAAATCCGTGACACATTTGGAGATATGTTAGTTTCATCTTTGAAAGTATCATGACAAACTAAAGCGTTTATGCTTGTAATGGTCAAATGAATGAATTTTAATATGATAATCGGATGGTTAACATGGACACCTAAGCATGAGGCAGTAGTGAACTTGTGATACTGAACTTGATCTTTCAGCGTGGGACTTTCTAGTTGTGACATTACGTGTTAACTCTTTTTTTCTTGACGTGTATTGAAAGTGAACCTCCATCTTTCCATTTTGATGCAAGTATATAGATGATTCTTGTAGCGCAGTTTCTTTTGTACGTCCATTTCAATCCAACACCAACAGTTTGACCATATACATCTTTCTGAAACCGACCCGCACACACACAGACACTCAAACTCTCGCACACTATATATATAGATACAAAAATATAAACCATCAATGTTATTGTTATGTTTCCTACAGAATTGATTAGGCGTTGATATTCTTTTTGGAGCTTGTATATGAGATGTATCTTGATGTCTTGCATGTATGGCAGGTTTATGGAGATGATGAATGGTCATTTGGGTATTGTGAAGAGGGAAGTGGAGTGTTTAATTGTCCATCTGGGAAAAATCCCATGTACACATATCGAGAATGTATTGTTCTTGGGACAACAGACCTTACTCGTTCTAAAGTTAATCAGATCCTCAGGGAACTAAGTAGAGAATGGCCAGGAGACTGTTATGATTTGCTGTCAAAGAACTGTAATCACTTTTGTGATGAGTTCTGTGAGATACTCGGTGTCCCTAAACTTCCAGGTGATCACAATAATCTTCTATATTGTACTTAAAAATTCGCCCCAACTTGTTGTATTACTAATGTTAGACCTTTTGTTACAGGTTGGGTCAACAGGTTTGCTAATGCTGGGGACACTGCTGTAGAAATAGCAGGGAACACTGCTTACCGGGTGAGTATTTATTGCTTTCCGTTCTAGCCGGAACATTAAAAATTTATTGAGTTTGTTGACTGTTATTATGTTTGTATATAATATAATATATAAAAGGTCACATCCTAGGTTACTTTTTTTTATTAATGGACTACTTGGGTTATGATTACGGGTCAAAATCAAGAATCAAGAATCTAGATGAAAAGAAAATGGTCAAAAGGTAGTGTAAGTTTGTATTATTTGTGTGTATGCATACGACCACCTAAATCACTTTATTAAACAATGTAGACGATATATCCAATAAGGTTTGCTTGTTCTAATGTGTTTTTTTGAACATTTTTTAACATATTGATTAAAAGTGTTGTTTTTTTCTCTGGACATGAGTGTAGTTCAGACAAGCTAAAACAGAGATCGTGACAGCTAGCAAAGTGGCATATCAATTTCTGGCTAGCATCACTTCAAACACCACTACAACAACAGCCCCTCCAGATTCACCAAGTAGTTCGAGCAATGGCAGCCCCACCCCTAGGTTCCAACAACCTGCTTGGTTTAAAAACCTTGTGGCGCCTGGTGCAAAACCGTCAACTAGTAGTACACTTGAAGATGGGGATGAGGACATGATTCACAGTTTGTCACCTCAAATACCACGCTGAATATGGAGTGAAATGCCTGATGTAAGACACTTGTTGTTTCATCTGTGTAGTAGCTTTACAGACATTTGTTAGACGGTAAAGAAATTCGCAAAAGGTCTTTCATGTAAAACTTTTGTAACGTTCTACACAAGTTTGAAGTATATGGGATTGAAGAAAATTTATAGTGTTTGATTTGCCATCTTACTTTAGTGGATTCTTGATTTAGAGAAAACTAGGATTGAAAATTATGCACATGACAAATCCCTTATCTATGATATTACCAACTAATTTTATTTTTAATTGGTGGGAAATCATATTCTATGCTTTAGGTTTATAAGGTTTAGTGTAATTTAGCATTTTGTTGTTCGTTTATGTTCATAATAGCTTATAAATAATGGAGTATAACTTTGTGACATCTTTTGAACTTCGCCATGCCGTCTCATAAGGGAAGTTCTGTTTGGTTTGATCTTAGAATCCTTCAGGGTCGCCAACATAATGTATGTGTCGTCCATCCCACTTTATCACTCATCTTCGTATCGTTGATAGATGCTTCATTGCTTTGGAAATGCTTGACATCTCTTTGAACTTTTATGAGAGCATTGCCATTCATCACATCATTTTCATCCATCATATGCTGCCAACTCAGTGCCACTTCAGTATTTTCTCCTCATCACTAATGAATAACAAATCAATATCATCAATAACAGACCTCAACCACTAAATTAATTTATTTGACCATAGTACGAATATTAAATCACAATGTACAACTAATTTAAACAAGGGAAGGATGACATGTGTTATCCAATATGCTATTCGATGACATGAAGGATGGCGAATCATCAATAAAACACCGATGATGAGGGAATGCCATTGGTGTTAATGTGTTATCGATGATGAATGGGCGGAATGGCAATAGCGAGCAAATAGCGAAGGGATGAGAATGCTTTGAGTCTCCATTAAGAGTCAACCGACTGTAAATTCTTGATTTCTCTCGTTTTAGAAACATTCGATCAACCATTTGGGCTCTTTTTCTCCAGACCACAACATGTTTTTACCTTTTGGCCTATTTCTTGGTTCCACAACCTTTTTTACGTTTTCATTTCGTTGTCTTTTTTGTCCAGGCCAAGAAAAAATGCCCCATAAAAAATTCCGTTGATGGTGTCTTCATTTCTAGACGAAACAATGTAATGAACGAGCCGTACTCAAATTTGTATAATATTAAACGAAGTAAACTCACGCTTAATATATTAAATCCGGGCTCGACTCGGCTCGTTTACACTCCTATAAGCATATCTCTCATGTCAAAAGTAATGATACCGCCGCAGGCGCACCGCAAGTGTATGCGGACAATCACTATTGTGCGTATGCGTGTTCTTGTGTGCGGTATGCGGCGTGCGAATGCCTTTGTTCCCGGTACGGCGGTTGCTTAGCTGTCAAGTAAATATCTTTTCCATAATTATATCCGTGATTTGGGGGAGTCAGTTATGGATAAGATTAACGTGATCTGGGACGGTTCTAGAATTAGGGTTTGCCTATAAATACAAACCCTAATCATCATTTACCGGACACAGCACATTACGTAACCATCACATACGATACACATTACGTAAAACAACATCATTCAACATCTTTTCAAGATTAACAGGTTAGTCTTTTGTAAGCTAGTACCTACGACCTTATTTGGGGCCTCTTGATCGACGACCGTTATCGGAGGTGGACTTAATCACTTGGCCACCCCGCCGACATCATCATGTCTGCCAGGGTTATTCAAGGTAGCCGGACCGGAGAGCCACGTTCTAAGATCCTTAAACCCCTCCTTATGTATTGAGCAGACATATTAAACCCCGCGGTTAAAATATGCATGATCAAGTGGTGCTTTCATTGAGAGTCGAATTGATTCAAGACTGTTTAATTGCTTTTTCTTTTAAGGTTTTGAATTGTATGACTCGTTATTTACAAAATTTTTGAATTTTTTCTTTAACAGTATCATGACTTCCGAGGAATCATCGGAACATACCCAAACAGATGTTCAGAACGCACCGTCTGGTAGTCAACATACACCGGTTATGACTACGGGGGCCGCTACTCAGGCGGGATACACGATATACCCTCCACATATATCCGGCGAACCCTTTCAGAGGTACAAGCCGATATATTCAGACGGGGTCACACCGCCAAGAGCAAACTCACCAGTCACAACCACGCGGCTGGACTTTTCGTCAGTGGATCCAAGGGTCATCTTTGCAGGCACTGGCGGTGGAACAACGGGGCCGCATGTGGTTTGCTGCGGCCAGGTACCTATTTACAGTACCACTGTTTCAATACCTCTGCATACGCAGAGCATTCAGCAGAATTCGTCATTTACACCGTTGCAACCTTGGCAACCACCGCGCCCAGTTTCACAATTTTTAACTTCTGCGGATGCGCAAGCGTTACTTAATAGTTGGGGATTTGGTGTCATCACAGATGCGAACTCTCATTGGGCGCCGATAACAGCGCAGCAGCAAAGCACAGCGCATACAGTTGGGCTTTTAAGTGTGTATCCTCAAGTTTCGCAGATATCTGCGCCACAGGTTTCGCTTCCTTCACAGCCACCTGTGTACTCTGCGTCTTCAAGTTATCCCTCTTTTCCAACGCATCAGCCTTGGTTATATCCGCAGATGCAGGGTCAACCTTGGCAAAATGTTCAAGGGCAGGCAAATCTTGCAAGTCAATTCATGCAGGCCGCACCTCCTGATATGGTTCACTTATTTTCACAACCTGACTTTGTTCAGGACATGATGAAGCGTTTCTTTGCAAACTTGAAAGGGGATCCTGTTAAACCACCCTTCGAGCTACCGACTACCTTTGACAAGTTTCCTCCGCATATATCCGCATACCCGTTTCCATCAGCACCAAAGATACCTAGCACGTTGGGTACTTACAATGGCCTGACCGATCCAGATGATTTTTTACAGCGTTTCGAAGGCGCAATGCGCACTCAAGGCTGGGTGGATCCGGTTGCGTGTCAGATATTTCCTATGACACTACAGGGTATTGCTCGTGAGTGGTTTAATAAGTTGCCGGCGGGTAGTATTGCCGGGTTTATAGATCTGAGGACAAAGTTTTTACTGCAATATCAGAATCAGAGACCACGCAAGCGCACTCACATTGAATGCCATGACATCGTGCAGAAGCCCAAGGAATCTTTGGGCGAATTTCTCACAAGGTATACTAATGAGTGCCTACGTATACCAGATCTCAAACCAGAGCAACAGATTTCCGGACTCATACATGGTATAAACTCAGAACGTCATCCAACACTGGTAAGGCGTCTGCGCCATACAGTCCCAACAACTTATGCTGAGGCGCTTAATGAATGCCACGACTATATGCGGAGTGGCGAAGATAATGACATTCCAACAGCTAGCTCACGCAACGAGAGAAAGGACGATGATGATCGTTCGCGCGATCAAAATCGTGGTAACAACTCTCGTGGAAGGTATCCTAGCGGTGGTCCCATCAGGAATGATAAAGGGAAATCAAGTGGCAATTATCGAAACAATAATCAGCGCGGCATCAATAATCAGAACTATGCGCTGCTTAAAAGTTTGTCCAAAACGCCAAAAGAAATTTTGGCAACCGAACCGGTGTGCGCGACCTTTGCGGTCCCAACTCCGCTTACGGAATTTGGTAAGCGGGACAAAAAAAAGTATTGTGAATTTCATGACGATTATGGTCACGACACCAATCGGTGTAAAAACTTGATGGAACGGGTTCTGGAGGCGCTTCGCGCGGGCAAATTGGATCATCTAAAACCACCTAAAAAGGACAAGGGAAAGGCCGCAGAAGAGGCTTCGAAGTCTAAGACTTTCGCGTAGCAGAAAGTTGATAAAGCGAAAAATGCCGACTTAACCATTAACATGGTTGACGCAGAGAAAATCAACCAGCGGAGAAAGTACAATGATCACCAAGATTGGGAGCTTCTCCCAATCACTTTCCCTCCTGTAATGTCAATTGATTCTATTAATGAGCCCATTATCATCAAGTGTCGCATCCCTGATTGCGGAATCCAGGTTAAGCGCATGCATGTTGACACTGGCAGCGGTGTCGATATTATGTATGAGCATTGTTATCGTTTCCTTCCGGCAGAAGTCAAAGCGCAGTTACGCCAGCCTGATATTGCGCTATCAGGGTTTTCCGGAGAAAACTCGTGGCCGCTAGGCCGAATAGAATTAATGGTAGAGCTTGCGGATGACAGGAACCCGCAGACGATCAGGCATGAATTGGTCGATTTTTATGTGGTTCGTTCAACTTCACGATATAACGCACTGCTAGGGAGAAACTTCATACGGCGTTTCAACATCATACCATCGGTAGTGCATGGTTTGATCAAGTTTCCCACAGTAGGAGGCGTTGCCACGGTTGCGTCACATCAAACAACCGAGTTGTGTGGCTCAGTTGCGCCTATAAGCACTCCTAGCGTGGGAGAACAACTGGCAAACTGTGCAGTCATAGCAAATCGCTTGCATCCGGATAAGTGAATTAAAATCGGCGCAGGCTTGTCAGCCGAAACAAAGGCCAAATTGCATGGAATTTTGTCCGCAAACGCAGATGTTTTCGCGTGGCGTGAGTCAGACATGACTGGGGTTCCGCGTGATATTGCGGAACATAAGTTAAATGTTAATCCATCATTGACACCCGTTAGGCAAAAGAAGCGGCATATGGCTCTAGACCGCAGTGATTGGTTGTGCGCAGAGGTGGACAACCTTGTCAAAGCAAGCATTCTGCGGGAAGTGCGTTATCAGACATGGGTTGCAAATCCTGTATTGGTAAAAAAGGCTGACGGTAACTGGAGGATGTGCGTTGATTTCAAAGATATTAATAAGGCATGTCCCAAGGACAATTACCCTCTCCCGGAGATAGACTGGAAGGTAGAATCACTATCGGGATTTAGGTACAAGTGTTTTCTGGACGCATACAAGGGTTATCACCAAATCTTAATGGCTGCGGAAGATGAGGACAAGACTGCTTTTCATACGCCGCAGGGTATTTATTGTTACACGAAGATGCCTTTCGGTTTAAAGAATGCGGGCGCGACCTATCAGCGTGTAATTGACGCAGCATTCAAGCACCAAATCGGTAGAAATCTTGAAGCGTACGTCGACGACTTGGTAATTAAAAGTAACACCGAAGAAGACATGCTCACGGACATCCTGGAAACGTTTGCATCTCTGCGCAGGATCAACATGAAGCTTAACCCGCTTAAATGTAGTTTTGGGGAAGAGGAAGGCAAGTTTTTAGGTCATGTGGTGACAGCGCGGGGTATCAAGGCCAATCCCAAAAAGATTGAAGCCATTGATAATTTGCCATCTCCAAAGACAAAGAAAGATGTGCAGAGTCTAACGGGGAAGCTTGCGGCTATCACACGGTTTCTGTCGAAAGCCGCAGAACGACAGTTACCATTCTTCAGTACTTTGAAAAATTGTTTGAAGAAAAAAGACTTCGTATGGACTCAGGAAGCAGAATCAGCCTTTCAGGAGATGAAAAAGGTGCTTGCAGAATTACCAACACTTACTGCGCCAGTATCAGGAGAAACGCTAACGCTGTACCTCGCGGCATCGAAGGAAGCTGTCAGCTCAGTCCTCATCGCGGATCGCGGAAAGGTAATCCATTAATTTACATGCTTTATTTATATCGCAGAAATTTAACGACTGAGGTTTTTCTCAGACGCAAATGCCGGTCTACTTCGTAAGCAAGACGCTGACATCAAGCGAAGTAAACTACTCACCAATAGAAAAGCTTGTATATGCGCTGGTCCATACGGCGCGGCGTTTGCGCCGATATTTTCAAGCACATCCAATCGTGGTTCTAACTGATCAACCAATCAAACAGGTTGGTAAACGCCTACTTTGCGGCAATGACCGGGGTTACCGCATTGACTAACGCAATCATTTTTCTTTCAGGTGTTATACAAGCCTGAGATTTCTGGCCGAATGGCTAAGTGGGCAGTTGAATTAGGTGAACATGAAATAAATTTCTCTTCGCGCAGTGCGGTTAAGGGTCAAATACTTGCTGATTACCTAGCAGAATTACCTGCGGATGTCGAGGCGTCAGCAGAACATCAGGATCCACCTGAAAGAGCCACGTTAGTCTCAGCCATGACATTAAATGTACAATTACCTTGACAAAGCCCGTTAGAATATGAACGTAATATTTTTATGCTAGGTGATATTGTATTGTATTGCAATTATTATTATTTATTATGCATTAACTACCTTTTTTTCATTCATAAATATAAAATAAAATTCTTTATGTAAAACCTTGCCTATAAATATCTTACCTCTCAAACAGTATACTCATGATCTCATAAGTAACCATGGCCATTTCAACTGTATCTATCTCCTCATTCTTCCATCCTTTCATTCTTTATTTTTAAATCTTTCTTTCCTTTTCTAATAATTTAAATTTAAATTTGTTTGTAGAATTTCACCGTGGCTTTGTTGCTTATTGGAGTATTGCAGTTGATCTCCTTTACTGAATGCCGAATACATGTGTTATCTGGATCTGAAGTAACTTATCCTGCAATAAACTGTCGAAAACATACCGCTTTTTTGACAGATTTTGGAGGCAATGGTGATGGACAAACTTCAAACACGGCAGTTTTTCAAAACGCTGTGAAGAATCTTAGTCAGTTTGCAGACAACGGTGGGGCACAACTTATTGTGCCACCCGGAAAATGGCTAACTGGTAGTTTCAATCTTACCAACCATTTCACACTGTTCATCCAATTCGGTGCAGTTATTCTTGCCTCTCAGGTATATACGTAATGACTAACAACTACGTAATAACTGTTCATAAATAAATAAATAAATAAATAAATGCAATTGAAGATTGTTACATTAAATAAATTTTATAGGTGTAGTTAACATAACATAATTAATACGAGTATATAATATTCACATGCAGTTTATACTTCATAATTAGAGTAACACCAATTTACCATTGATGTAGTCGATATATCAGTCATAATCAAAAAGATAAATAATTTAAGACACTTTTGACTTGAAAACTTTTACTCCCTCCGTCTCATTCCAATAGTCCACAGACAAAAAACACGCAGTTTTAGGAAATCCCACTAACTTCATTTCTCCACCAATGAAATATCTTCTCTCTCCAGATACACCAATGAAATATCTTCTTTCCTTTCTATTTATGGAAGTGGACTATCAGAATGGGACAGCCCAAAATGGAATACTGCCCTATTGGAATGAGACGGAGGTAGTACATTAATGGCAGGATAATTAAGGTTTGGGAAACTAGTCATCTCATTCTTTTTTAATAAAGTTATTTTTTTATGCAACAACAAAATAGTAGTGTAAACTATAATTTTAGGGTAATGATATTTTTCATTATTGAATTTGACGAATATGACAATTATGCATTAATTACTTGTACAACAACTACTTAATGCACAGTTGTCGTAAATTTATCAAATTTAGTAGTGTAAATGACATGCCTATAATTTAGACAAATTATTATTATTATTCAATTAATTAAAAATGATTTTGGGCGCAGGATGAGGCGGAGTATCCGGTAGTTGAACCACTGCCTTCATATGGTCATGGAAGAGATGGACCTGGAGGAAGGTTTAACAGTCTTATAGGTGGATCACATCTTACTGATGTTATTATTACAGGTATATTTTTAATCACAACAATATGATCTTACATATCTTATTTTATAATAATAAATATGTACATGTCACAATATGTTGTTGAAAGTTTCATAAATTTGATGTTGTTTAACTAACATATAAAATAGACTGATGTGTACAGTCTTGTTCTTGAAGGTTATAATGGTACGATTGACGGGCAAGGTTCGTTATGGTGGAAAAAGTTTCATAAAAAGAAATTAAAGTATACAAGACCGTACCTGATTGAGTTAATATATTCGAACCAAATTCAAATATCCAACCTCACTTTGATTGACTCGCCTTCTTGGTTTGTTCATCCTGTTTATAGCAGGTTGGTTGATTAATCGAGTGGCATTAATCATACAATGTTTTGTTTAAATCCTTTAATGTGAAATGTAATACAAGTTTGAACCATATTTGCAGTGATATTATAATTCAAGATTTAACCATTCGAGCACCCGTAGATTCTCCTAATACAGATGGAATCAATCCAGGTTTGTATCAGTCTACCCTTTTCAGCTGTAACATTTTATATAAGAGTTTAAAGTGATAAAACCACATAAAACAATATTGACCCATCAACTTATTTACTTATAAAAAAAATAAGGCGTTGTTTGATTTTGAATTAATGGGCTTAAGAGAATAGAACTTAATATAGAGAGTCATTAACGGGTGTTTGTTTTTGACTTATTAAATAAGACGCGTCTTAATGAATAAAATTCAAATAAATGTGAATCTACATTTAGGTCATTATTTTTCAAAATTTATCACTCCTTTTCAAGTTTTAAGTTTTTAACTACCCTACATAGAGGGTTAATTTGGTAATTTTGTATATTCAGACCGTAATTCAAAATAAACAATACTTATATATTAATCACTTATTTCTCACATACATCTTATATTAATTCAGTCAACAAAACTTAATAAGAAAAAAAAAAACGAACGGGCTCTAAATCAAATTATGTTACGCCTAAAATGGGCCAAAGGTAAAAAATTTACGAATCCTGCACATAACAAACGTTCTGTTTTTGCAGATTCTTGTAAAAATGTAAAGATTCAGGATGTGTTCATAGTATCAGGTGACGATTGTGTAGCTATAAAAAGTGGATGGGACGAATACGGGATTAAATTCGGGATGCCAACCGAACAAATGATCATCAGGAGACTAACTTGCATTTCGCCCGATAGTGCAATGATTGCACTCGGAAGTGAAATGTCAGGCGGGATAAAAAACATCAGAGCCGAAGATATTTCAGCGATTAATACCGAATCTGCAGTTAGAATTAAAACTGCTCCTGGTAGGGGAGCATACATTACAGACATATTTGTGGACCGAATGAATTTGCAAACGATGAAGTATGTTTTTTGGACGACTGGGTCATATGGGCAGCACCCGGATCCCGGGTACGACCCAAACGCACTCCCGAAAGTTGACGGGATTAATTACAGGAATGTGGTTGCTAAAGATGTGAAAATGGCTGGGAATATGGGTGGAATTGATGGTGACCCGTTTACCGGATTTTGTCTTTCAAATGTTACTATAGGGTTGAGTGAGAAACCGAAAAAACTGCAGTGGAATTGTACTGAAATTTCGGGTGTTTCGAGTAATGTGACGCCGCAAACGTGTGATGCTTTTCCGGATAACGGGTCAATGGAGTGCGAGTATCCGTTAGATACGGTCCCAGTTGATACAGTTGAGTTGAAGACTTGTTCTTTTACTACTGCTAACCTTATTTTGTAACATAAATATTAACTAATAGAATTATATAAAATTTCTACTTGGACTCATAGTTACATGCACTTTTATCTAAATGATTTCCAAACAAATTTTGATTGTTAAAAAAAAAAAGATTTCCAAACAGAAAAAAAAATTGTAGCAATGCGTTTTTAACTGCAAATGTGGTTATTATTCTTATTTTTGCATACATTATTATCAACTTAAATCGTGTTTTATGGATATATATGCTAACCAGAATTTTGTTCATTTTCTGCATCTTATGCTATATGGTGACTGTCATAGTTCCATCTGTTGGTGACTGGTGAGATTCTAGCTATGCAATCACTCTATGAAACAATAATATCTATAACTTCAATGTATATTAACAATGACTAGTTAGGTTATATGTAACTAAATGTGGATAAAAAATAAAAAGTAGATTGAAATTTAGCTAAAATCACATATTGAGTTGTTTTAATGGTAACAGACTAACAGTCAGCATCAAATTAGATTGTGATTAATCTTTGAGGCAAGTAGAAAGCTTAATACTGTAGCTTCAGCACACTTGTTTACATATACTCCAAGTAGAAAGCTTAGTACTATAGTTTCAGCACACTTGTTTACAAATAGCCAACCGCATTACTTAAAACCCACAATCTCAAAATTAATATAATGCGGAATAAAGGGATCGATGGCTTAAACAATAAAGAGAGATAAATTGTTAAACCTTCACGGTTTAACCCGAAGAACCTTCTCGGTTCAATATAACAGAAAACCTTCTCGGTTTACTTATTTTTTTTTATAACTTAATCAACAAAACTGATGAAACTGAAAACTAACGTCAACATAAATATATGGGAACATAATAAACGATAACTTTAAAGATAAGGACAACAAGAGTTTGAATGTTATCACAACTCTTGACTTAGCTCTTTAATCCCACGTGCATACTATAGCCTAATTTAATTCTTGGGGCAAATTTGAAAGAAAGCCAAGTTCTTGATTATCACATATCTTATTTCGGCCCACACATCCTTGGTTCAACTTCCAAGTATGAACAGCCCACCAAATTATTAAACTAAGTCCACCTGGATCGTACGGATATGCATCATAATATTTGCCGATATGCATCATAATATTTGCCATAATATTGCCAGGCCAGTGACTCGTTGGTAAGAAAACTCAAGTAATAATTCTACATTCTCGAATTCTTTTTAAATGAAAAGAACTCTTTTTAGTGAAAAGAATAAAGGAGTAATGAAAAAAGACATTATATTAAAATGCTTTTAGTGTTATTAGTAGACAAAATTTTAAGAGGTTATTGAAATAAAAACCAAGCTCTGACAAAAGAAGTTTTTTTTTTTTTTTTTTTTTTTTTGGGCAAAATAACGATAACTTTATAAACATCTTAATCTCCAAAAAGGAGACAAGAAAACCGAGTTACAAAAGAAACGCCACAACATAGTGAAGGCAAAAAACAAACCTAACCGAAACAACCATAACTAAAACCGAGACTTGACTTGGCCTAACCAATACAAAGAAAAAACACAAATAAAAAAAACGAAACTAAAAATAAACCAAACAGAGAACAAGCAATATCCTAATCAAGAGCCAACGTTAGAAGTGTTGGTGCCATCTACCGCATTTGCCTTGAACGTGAAGGTAGACTCGATTCCAACCCCGTCCGAATTGAAACCTCCATTCCTAAATTCGTCAAAGAAACCAACACCCTCAAGTTTTTCTCCCGCTCCCGCTCCAATGCGCTTCCCCTTTACACTCACGAAAGTACGATCGCCCCCCAGTATCATCTTCATCGCTAGAATCAAGCAAACAAAAACCTCCACCCTTTACACTCTTATCCTTAGCTTTACATTTCATCTTCAAATTACCCTGCGAGTAAAGCTTCTTAACCCCGTTAACCCGAAACTTGGAAGAGTGTACGTGCCAACCCCTACAATGACCTTTGCATAGTTTGTTTGCACAAATACAAAATTTTCGACCCTCACTATTCCCCGTAGCAACTTTAGCCAAGTTATCTAGAAGTTCACAATTAATTTCATCACCCGCAACCGGTTTCAAAACAACCGCACGTCTTCTTTTCTTTGATAAAGGACCCGAACTTAATTCATCAAGCTTTAAGTCGACCAACTCAATCGTAAACGAACTACTCTTAGCCTCGATACTATCACAAGTCAAATTGCCATCAACTACCCCCGACCCCTTAACAAAATCACCTCTCGAACTCATGTCCTCCCTTGTCTTCTCTTTTCCAATAACTAAATCATTACCCTTGTTCTGAACATCTACCTCCTCATTACCATCGAAACACCCCCGACGCCAACATAACCTCATCCACTACCCCTCGCACCCTCATATACCAAAACATTCCCGTTTATATCTTTACAAACAGAAAAATCCGACATCTTAGGCACACTATTCGACATTGAGATGTTTACAGTATTGGACCCAAACCCTCCATCGACACAATGTGAGGGTACACGATCCACCACAACAGGAGAAACAAAACTAGAAACCAAGGGAGGGACAGAATCTGAACCAACACCCTCAGCAGTCAATACACTTTTACCCAACACCGTTGACCGATTAATCTTGCTAACAACATCATTAGAAAACTGCAAAAAAGCCTTCCTCTCTAACTCGCCCAAAGTACCGATTTCATTAACCCAAACATGTGATCGTAAAGCCACTTAATCATCCAAATCCACCTCCACCAATTCGTGTAAATGCTTAACATACGAAACCTTAACGAAAGCAAATAAAGATCCAAGATTACCAAGGCAAGAAGGCGAGATCGGTGCTGAGATGACATCTCCGATAAGGCCTGCTATTAGTTGTAAAATACGATTGAAACTTTAATAAAATAAATTAACAAAATAAATTAATAAAATAATAATAATATGAAAATGAGGTGTCTAATTGAATGTCAAATTTCAATTTTATTGCATCGCTAATATCCTGTCAAATTTGATGCCCCGTAATAGACGTCAAAATAATCACATACGCGTCAAAAATGGCTTTATAGGCATAAAAAACTGACGCCCCGTAAGTTATCATCTTATCATTGGTTGGGACCTTGAGTTCATTGCAAGAGATCTCAGATTCGAATTCTGTCTAGGACGGATATTTTTTGGTGGCTAGAGTAGGGTTTGAAACAGTCATGCAGTAATCCTGTTGGACTGCGCACATCAGAGTATGAGGTCGGATTACTCGCCCTCCCAAGTAGCCCGAACAAAAAAACCTTCTACCTTTATCGCTTCAACTAACTTCTTTTAATATTTACTGTTACAATCTATTAAAGATTGACATTACTATATTAACTATTAGAAAAAAATGATGAATAGTAATTAGGGGCATTTTCGTCCTTTCAATTTTTTTTTTTTTTTTTTACTTTTTCCTTCCTTTTCCCAAATAAAGCCCCCCCCACTTTGTTCAAAAAATAAAAACGACCCCCCAAACAGGGGTTAAAGTGTCAAATAACTATTTTCATAAATTTTTTTAACTAAACTCCACCCAAATATTCAACGGGTCATATCTTCTCGCTCGCAACGAGTTAAATTTTTCCGACATTGTTAAAATCAAAATAATTTTAGGAACACAATGTCACTAACTATACGCAAAACGGACGCTTTTTAAAAAACGCTAAATATTTGAGATACTTTTCATACACGTTGATTTTGCGTTAAATTTTTAAAACTCGACAATTCCATAGCTCGGAGATGCGCATATATTGTTAATTTAAAATAACATTTAAATCTTTCCCTGATTATACCTTTTAGTTCGACTCGAGTTGCGCTTCAACGACATCATCGTTAGCTACGAAATAATTTTACAAACTAAACGCAATAAAATACATTGAAAACCGAAACTCCAGCGCGAAGCGAGGGTTCGATCACTAGTTGATAACCAAAAATTTCTAAAACTTCTAAAACATCTCAAATATAATTTCAGGTCACGGTAAATTAGTAAAGTAACACGCGGTATCTACAACCGTAAATTCTAGAAGCTACTCCAACAAACACCCTATAAATATTTTATTTTCCATTCTTTAATCTTTATCGTTATCGTCCTCGTATACCATACCAGAGTCAATATATTCAATCATCGCATTATTCATTCATTCATCCATCCATCGTCTTCTTCTTCACTAAATCATAAGCACTTGTTCTTCATCAATACAGGTCAATGGCATCTGATCTCATCACCAAAGCTAAAGAAGCTTTCATTGACGATCACTTTGAACTCGCCGTTGACTACTATTCTCAGGCCATAGCCATTAACCCTAACAACGCCGACCTCTTTTCTGACCGTGCTCAGGCCAACATTAAACTCGAAAACTTCACCGGTATTATATACGTAAACCCTAGCTTGTTTTATTTAAAATTATTCGGATCCTGATACCTATAATGAGCCGCATCAAATTATTAGGTTTCTATGTTTAATTATACTTTTGAATTTTGTTTTTTCTTCCTGTATAGATGCGATTACTAACAATTAGTGTATTAACCTATTAGGTTAAAACTACTGTTTGAGAATGGCATAATTTTTAGAATGTTCTGCTTTTGAATATCTTTAATAAACACTCCTAGTAAATATAGTGTCCTTAGAGCTCTAGGAGTGGGGAAGTTTTTTCGCCGTTTAACTCATGTATGGCCTTTTTATCACATCTATAGATTCTTGATCACCATGGCACAATACCAAAAGATCGTCTGCAAAGGATAGATGAGATAGCTTTAGATTCTTACAACCATAATGATATTAAGATTTTGGTTTATTCCTAATTTTTGACATCATAATTAGGTTGAAAACTTCTATCACAGCTGTATATTCAGATTTTGGTAGTTGTTACCGTACTGCACAATTTGACATGTTGAGTTAATTTGTTATGAATTTGTGTATTCAGAATCTTTTGACATTTGTGTTTATGCAGAAGCGGTTTCTGATGCAAACAAAGCAATTGAGTTGGACCCTTCAAATTCAAAGGCATATTTGCGCAAAGGGTGAGTGGTTTATTGAATAGCTTAGAGAAATCTTTTTTGTTATTTTTTTTTTAAATTTAATTTATTATTTATTTTAAACAATTGAGTTGGACCCTTCAAATTCAAAATCAAAGGCATATTCCTAGCACCTTGGCCTTCCGGCTCTTAGCGCCTGGATCACCTTTCGCCTGTTTTAACCAAAATCGTCAGATACTAAGCATTACAGTATATTCCGGTTTTAATGGTTTATATTATTATATATGGTAACCAAATGTTGCTGTGTACGATTAACAGCACTGCATGCTTCAAGCTTGAAGAATATCACACTGCTAAAGCAGCCTTTGAAGCTGGTGCTTCTTTAGTTCCAGAAGATGCACGATTCAGAGACTGGATAAAAAAGTGCGACAAGTGCATTGCCGGTAATCGCTTTAAGATCTCTCTCCCTCTCTCTCTTTCTCTTGTTTGCTGTTAGGAGTATTTATTATTGGCTGGTGATACTATAGGGTAATCTTATTGTTTCTTTTTCATTATTCTGTTTATCTTTCAGAGGCAAGTGTAAGATTTGTTTTGTCATATTTGTTTTTACCATATTAAACAAAGTTAATTTACAAAGAAGATAAACATCTATGTTATATGGGAAGACTGCAACTAGCATAAGATCTTTGCTATATTTTAGGAGTATAGATTGATTTCTGTTGTAACATAGAGTCTCTCAACTCTGCGTTTCTCTTGTTTGCACATTTATTCGAAATATTCTACATCAGCTGATAAACAAATATTTTCATCTGTTTATACTTGTCACAATGGTTGTCTTCTGCAAGCGTTTTTTAGAGACCCCCCTCAAATAAGTGTAAGCAATTAGTCTTTCAACTAGGATCATTGTATATTGTCATTACAAATCTAATTTTTCCCTTAAGAAGGTATATGATGTTTTTTTTCTTGGAAATTGCACTTCAGATGATTTCTTAGTAGTTTAATCTAAATGAGTAAATGACCCATTTTCTTGTCATCTATTTTTACGTGTTAGTTAGTAAATGTAAAGCATATTGACCCTCTTTTAAGTAAATGGGTTAAAATTGCCACCTATAAATACACATCATACATTCCCTTCTGGACTATGTCTGCCATTCATCTCTAATTATAGTTCTTTTTATATTTCTAATATAGACATTGTAAAGATAAAATTTTCATTTAACATGTGCAAAAGCACATTATCTTATATATAGTCATAAATAAAGGGTTGCACATATTTGACTTGTCTATTAATAATATGAAGAGGCATTAAACTTAATGAGTTTTGTGTATTCTGAAACAGTGGAAAATGACGAGTTACCAACACAATCACTTAATGCAACTCCTACTGAGGTTGTCACTAAACTTGATGCAGCTCCTAAAGATGCTGAACAAGTAAATAATGTTTCTAGAGAGGTTGCAACCACAGCGCCAGCTAAACCAAAATACAGGTCTAACCTTTTTTAGATTGCATCTGAAAATGTTCCCCTTATTTTTTTTTTTTTTTTTTTGCATCTGAAAGATCCTGTGATTTTGTGTATTTGTTACATTAATCTTCTATATGTGAAAAAGTTTGACATATGGACTTAAATCTTGAGAGAAGAATTAAAGGTACTCTAATTCACTCGTTTATGGTTTAAAATTTTACCAGACATAATACAGTTCTTGGAGGATTTTGAACTTTGATACAGTTGACATATATTCATTGATGAGACTACTTCCAAAGACGTTTTTTTTCTTCTATTTCTCGGATATCGTTCATCGCTGAAGCTTTAATGAAAACATAAGGGAATAATAAGTTGCAAAATGATGTAGACATTATTGTAGTTATGGCTAGTAATGGGATTGTTTGTTTACTATGCATTTCTACATTGATCAAAGTCGAATCTTAAGACCCTTTGCTTGGAAATAATCAACCTTGAGATCCTTCAGCTAGCGAATTGCATTGAATTTTTTTTTTTTTTTTTTTTTGTTGTTGAGTTTTTTCACATCTGAATTTTATTCAACACACCACATATCTTCAGGGATGGATTCTATCAGAAACCAGAGGAGGCAGTTGTGACCATATTTGCAAAGGGCATACCTGCTAATAATGTATCAGTTAACTTCGGAGAACAAATAGTATGTTGGCTTTATTTTTATTTTTCTCTCCTTACCATTTATCCATTCATACTGGTTCGTTTTAGAGGTGGAAATTTTGACCCTTTTAGGACCCATTTACTTGTGAATGGGTTGATGCGGGTTTTGTTTTTCTCTAACTGGTCATACGGGTAAAGATCAAAATTCATAGCTAAAATGGAAACATGCTGAAAGTCAACTAAAGTGTATTTATAAGGCATACAACCTTCTAGAAAATTGATTGATGTGAAAATTATAGTAGTATAAAAACGATACGTTTTTTTGTAGTTATATTCGACACTCCACCTGTTAACGACACAATGTAATGAAATTCAGGAAAAAGTGTTTTGGGTCCATTTAACTGATCTGACCCGTTATCTGCCCATGTAGCTAGCTATCTCTAGTTTTTTTTTTTTTTCTTGGGTCGGGGTTCGTGGCTATTTCATGAAGAGAGTCTTGCTGACATGTCAGACTACCTTGTTTTTGTTTGCTTTCAGTTAAGTGTTACCATTGACGTGCCTGGAGAAGAGCCGTATATTTTCCAACCTCGCTTGTTCGGAAAGGTGCTGTACTTCTCCCTGCAACTTTTAAATAACACACTTCTTTATATTATTTTTCCTTATAAATGGTGAGAATAATAAGGTTTCTGTTTGCTACGTTCTCCATTTTGTGTCTTGTTTTATTCTTGCATCAACTTGTACTCATAAACATTGACGCCTTCGGATTTTATTTGTCTGTGTCCTTGTATAAGTTGTATATATATGCCTGTGAAAATGTACCATATAAGGGGGAAGTTACTGTATGAGAGTTATTGTCAACATAAATATTGAATAGAGGAGCATGTACTAAATCAGCAACTAAAAGTCTAAAACAAGGTCACGATTATAAACATTAGCCTCAGAGTTCAAGCATGTTATTTTCCTGGCAATTAATATTTAATTTTGGCATGATAGTTGGGTCTTAAATCTTGTGGGAATCCACGTTTTATGTGTTGAACAGTTATAGTGTGTAAGAATGGTTATCCCTCATATCAATTAGCAGACTGAATACTGGTTCTGGTTTAAAACAGATAATCCCTGCAAAGTGCAAATATGCCGTTCTCTCAACAAAAATAGAAATCCATCTTTCAAAAGCGGAGCCAATACACTGGACATCTCTTGAATATAGCAATAATACTATGGTTGTGCGATCCAGCAATGTCTCATCAGGTGTGTGGATCATCATTTAAGAATTTAAAATCGGGTTACTTTAAACCATCACATTATTATTGTCTTAAGAGTGTTTTTTTCGTAGTAGTTTTTAGTTTTTACTATAATTTCTGTTTGGTGTTTCTGACTGTGTAGTAAGCAACAACAGACCTGCGTACCCTTCCTCGAAACCGACAAAGGACTGGGATAAACTTGAGGCTCTAGTGAAAAAAGAGGTATTTTGTTTTGATTTAATAGAGGACTTGATCAAATCCCGACTCTAGTCTAGGTTTCAAGGCTAATTGTTGTTATATTTTTTCAGGAAAAAGACGAAAAGCTAGATGGCGATGCAGCTTTGAACAAGTTTTTCCGTGACATATATTCAGATGCAGATGAGGATACAAGAAGGGCCATGAGAAAATCTTTTGTAAGACCCTTTTTTTCTCTTTATCTTATTTGCTTTTTCTTTTTAGTTTTTCATTAAGGCTTGTTGTTGGCTGTTTTATGTATCAGCTACTTAAACCCTCAAACCACCATTTAGTCTTTTTTTTGTCATACTTTTAAACAACATAATTTAAGATAGAAATGCTTTTCTGAACCTATAATTCAAGAACACATAGTTATACTCAAAACTACTTCCAAAAAATCACATACCCTTGTAAGAGAATAAACAGGATAATCACGGTTGTGGACTTTTTGTGTGACGTGATAAATGAAGTGTGCTCATTGTCTTGTGTTGACTTGACCATCAGGTGGAGTCGAATGGAACAGTGTTGTCGACAAACTGGAAAGAGGTGGGATCCAAGGAAGTTGAGGCAACGGCTCCAGATGGTATGGAACTCAGGAAATGGGAATATTAATGTTTTGTGTCATAACCTTGACCTTATTTCTTAGTGTCTTCTTTTGTGGCGGACCTGTTCTATATTGGTTTTGTTGGGTGTCTGTCTTTTGAAATTGTCTACTGTTTTGCATGAAGCCAAACTTAGATAATTATGCATTTTGTTACTAGTTTTTGATTTGGTATTATGCCAAGATGCTTTTAGAGTTTCTGGTATAGTAATGTCAAAACAATGTTTTTCTTTTGGTACAATATTCTTGTCAATATCAATGTTTCCAAGTCATTAAAGGGCCGTTTGCTGGATTTTTTTTGGCTTTTTTCCAATTCTTCATTTGGAGTGCACAAAGTATGCACAGATTTATTCATTACCTGATTGTTGTTTAGATGACAGATATTTGGTTTAGACGATAGATATTTCTTTCACACGGACCCTGCATAGATTTTTGACTCCATTTAAAATTCTCCAAGGAAAGTGTGTCTATATAGTAAGGATTTGTTATCTAAATCCATGCTATTATGATATTTTGGGAATCAAATGAATTAGCAGTGATGGACATGCTAAGGTTTTTAGTAGAGGTCAATGTAAATATAATTAGTATTATGTATAAAAAAAACAATAGAAGAAAAACAGTTGCTTATTAGTTGTCTAACCTAACATTAATACATCGATTTGTAGTTTGGTTATAAACTGATCTTTTGAGGGACTCGTTTATATATAAAAGAGAGATTTGATTAGATTACATGTCATTAGCTCCTTAAATATTACATATTAAATCAAGTGTAATTTTTACATGTCACAATTATTCATATATACCTTTATCAACCTTTAAAATCACATATTTATAGAAGTAAATCATATAATATCATATATATACTCAATTTAAATACTAAAACTATCTGATGTTGTAGCGTGAGGGTACGAAATAGTATTAATTTTACTACGAAATACTATAAAATATTACACAAGTTTTAATTATTTTACGGATGGATATACCTAAACCTTGCTACAACACTTATAGGCAGTGTACCTAATCGTAGAGTAGTGTAGTTTTTAGTAAGTCCGGTTCGTTCCACAGGGAGCTCGTGAAGTTTAACGCTATATTTTTATAAAACTATATTTTTACAAAAATATATAAATATAAGTTGTATTATTATTATTATAAAAGGGGGTTTTTACCGTTTAGTGACCGGTTTGTCGATTCTATATTTTAAGCGCAAAGATAAATGACGATAATTAAAGTGCGTAAAATAATGACAATAAATAAAATGACAGTAAATAAAATTGCGAGTAATAAAATGACAGTAAATAAAGATACGATGAGAAATACAATAAAAGAATTATGCTTATTTAAACTTCCGTAATCATGATGTTTGACGTGTTGATTTTAATTTATTACCATGGGTTAATTGTCCTTTGTCCTGGTTTATTTGATACGTCTATCTGGTTTTTGTCCATAATAGTCCATCGGTCATAAATATAAAGTGCGAGTATCCTCGTCAAATTACCCTTATACCCGAAGTCAAATATTCCAACTGATTAAGGATTTAAACTGTGACGCAGTTATCACTTCTGTCAACAATTACACCAGTTATCACTGTATGTAATCCACCTCTGTTTTAATTAGTTTATGAATATTAATTCATCCACTTGATCAGAATGAATAATCAATTACCCAACCCAATTGATTAATTAAATGATTATAACAGATTCCATATGAACGTCACTAAATAGGACAACCATAATCATTATTAATTATTAGGTTAATTAATTTGAAGATAGGTTCGACAGACTCCAATGAGTTGTCACTCAATTAGACAATACCCCCCATCTATTAATAGTCAATAGTCCAATTTCCACAAGTGTCGGTCTTTTGCCCAAACCTTAATTATGGTCCAAAGTTCAATAACCTCATCTTAATATTTTAGCCTAACATCACGATTACTTCGGCTCAAATAAGCATAATAATAACTTAGTTACGAGACATTAATTTAAAAAGGAAGAACATAACTTACAATGATTATTTATAGCGTAGCGTTACACGGACAGAGTTCCGACTTAAAACCCGTTAAACATTTGTTACACTACCCCAAAATTATTATTAAACTTAAAATTAAAATTAATATTATAAATATAAATATATATGTTACAAAGAAAGAGAATTGAAAAGGTGTATCTAAATCATCGATTTAGATGGCCTTTTATAGGCAAATGATAAATTGAAATTATCACTTATGACCCCTGAACTATGCTCAATTAACAACTTTTTAATATTTAATATTATTCTTATTATGAATTATTTAAATATTATATTATATTCTTGTGCATAGTTGACTTGTACTTTCAGATCCGTTGCGTTGAGCGTTGAAAGTTGGTTCATGTGTCGGTTCCGGATTTTCGAACGTCCTTTCGCACAATTTTATATCGTGTACTTTGCGTTTTGTAACTTGTACTCTTGTCATTTTTAGACGTTCCTCATCAATAATTTGAACCTTTTTAATTGTATCTTGTACTTTTTAGCTTTTTGGACCTTTGCGTCTTCAATTCGTCGTTTTCGCCTTTTGTCTTCGCACTTATTTAATATAAACAGATATCACTTGAAAATGAAACAATTGCAACTAAAATCTTGTCTTTCTTGGGGAATAATGCTATGAAATATATGTTCCTTTTTAGCCTTATCAATATCCCCACACTTGAGCGTTGCTTGTCCTCAAGCAATACAGTCTTGAAATAATATAATACATCACACGAATCACTTCTTTATTCTTCACACTTTGTACATCAGTGATTTTGATATGGCGGTATAAACAATGATAGTAACAATAGAACCATGGTTAAAGGTGGGTGTGTCATCCACAGTTGCCTCGGGTTTAGGTCAACGACACTTGCAATCAAATAGCCGATTTACTTTCGGTTTCCAAAGCAAAGTGCACATTTGAAAGGCGGTTTACAGTCCCACATGACTATAAAAATGTAGATCCTTTAGGAAAATTGGATCTTTATGAAAACATTTGATCTTTTTGAAAATTCATTCTAGCTTTTACCCTAGACAAGTTTTCCGATTTGATCCACCATTGGTGTTGCAAAATATATTTGTGGATCAATAGTTTGGCTAAAAACTTTTAGGCTCGTGTAATCCACTGCTATCCCTGTATCGGAAAGCACACATCCAGTTTATTTGTCCCGTATATTACCTTTCGGTAAACTACCGTCCGGTTGTAAAGGAAAGCGATGAACAAGAAACTGTTAAGGCAATGTCTAATGACATGCTTTTGGTTATGGTCTTTTAACGTGTCGGATGCTAGTACTATCCTTGGTAGGAGCAATAGTAAAGATCATCCTATGATTTTTCGGTCTGGCACAAGGTCCTGTCTCCGACCATGCTATGCAACCACCGTTCTTACGGTTGACACCCGATTTGGTTCAGGTGACCTAATGAATTCTGATGAATTCTCAGGATTTTACGTTCAATGGTAATGAACGCATTGAAAATGGGTTTTCAGAAAACAAATCGGTTTTAATTTTGATCAAAATATTTTCTCGTTCAAGCTCGAGTTTAGATATCATTGAATTCCATGAGTTTGAATTCTCAATCTTTAAGGTCAATCTCTAGGATTGAGTAATATCAGTCTTAAAAGCTGATTTTTAATCTTTAAGGAGATTATCCTTTCTGGGGATTTGATTCATTAGTCTTATCAAGCTAATTTGCACGGTGCCCCCCCATTGTGCGAGATAAATCCTTCTCATGGTTAGGATAAATCTGACCACATGACGACCCTGTTTGATGCTGAGGTCCGTGGATTTCCTGCTGATTTTAGAGATGACTTTTCTAGATTTTTCGTCAACCTACAGCTGGTCTGGACGACAACTTCTTGACCTAAATCAAGAAGCGCGTGTCTTTTTCGGAAGACTTTACTTCCTTTTAATGATGGAATTGATTCATCGTGTAGATCCATCTCTTCTTTCAAAAGTATTACAATAAATCGGGTAAAACAGTTAATTTAGTCCAAAACAAAAACACCTGCAATAAACTTTACACAAACATGTGATAGATAGTTTTTAATTGAATAACTTGGTACATTCTCCCTACACATAGTTTCTTTCTTTGCCTTTTTATTCTCCTTTATTCCATTTTAAATGAATTCAAGCATTTTAGGTTGTTTCTCAATTTATGTCCTTTCCGAGGTAACGATAATTTCGGCATTAACACCTAGTTTTCATCGTTCATAAATATGTATAAACATGATTTTGACTTCATTTAATTGAAAATTTTTCAAATTTTCACAAAATTTGGCAAATAAACCAAGTATAAACCCGAGAGAATTTATAACCCTTCCCCACACTTGAGATCATGCAATGCCCTCATTTGCATGAAATCAGACTATAATTATAAATTCATGAGGGTGATTAGTGTAGAAAAGTGATTAAAAATACCGAATTTGTAATTACAAAGCTCGTTGAATGATTGATGGTGCCTCATCGTTCATTCCTTCATTTGTTATATCACATTTGTTGTTTTGTGTCTTGTCGTCAAAATTAGTACCTTTTGCTGAACTTAATGACAGTCTTTGAAAGTGCGTTGTTTTACCCTATTTTGTACATAACATAGAACACAAACATATATATACATATTTTTGAAGTTTGGTATATAACCCCACGTTCAAAAATGTATAAAATCTAAAATCTTTCTAGCATACTTTAGATCAATAAAATTAAAAATAATGATAACAAAATTTGTCGCCCCGTCCTCGGGTAAAGCAATTTCGGCTCTATGACCTAGTCTTCAACTTACGACGAATTTTATAAATCATTTTTTTTTCAACTTAATGAAATAAAGTAAATTTTATTTTTTAAAATCACAATAAAACATAAATTAAAATGCATATTAATTTCAAATAAAACCTAAAAAAAATAAAAATTCAGAATGGAGGGAGAAGACTAGTTCTTTAGTGTCTGCTAGCGGAAAAGACCAATCGGATTCCATTCTCGGAAATACACGAGAACAGAACAACTAATTCTAAATAACATTTTCTTTTAGAACATTTGAATCTCCCCACACTTAGGTAGCTATGGTGTCGTAATTGTGATTAACTTCATCTTCAATTTCTCTTGGTCCATAATCAACTTGCATATCTGTGACTTTTTTTTTAAGCCATTGACTAGCTTCTCCAGTAATATTCACAATTTCAACTAGTTTCGCCTTTTCTTTAGGTGACAGATTGGATACTAACCGGTTACATAACTTAAAGTTCCCCTTACTTCTAGCATCAATAGCCCGTTTAAAAAGTTTCTTCATTGAACTGTTAATAACGGGGTCATTTAATTTCGTATCAATAACGGGGTTCTTTGTTATCATGTCATCATTAGGTGTTACTTCATTTTCCCCACACTTAGGCGTTTTATTATTATTAAGCACTACCGTTGGAGTTGGTAAAACAACATGGTTCTTACCAATCGTTTTTTCTGGTTCAACGGTCTTGGTTGGTGGAGATTTAGACTTTCGAATCATAAAGGTGATAGATTTGTCACCACTTTTAAGTGTCATTCTTCCATTTCCTACATCAAATAACGCCCCGGTGGACGCAAAGAATGGTCGACCTAAAATTAGAGGAATGTTTGGGTCCTCTTCTATGTCAATGACAATGAATTCGACTAGAAAGGTTAAATTGCCTACTTGAACGGGTAGGTTGTCAGCAATTCCAACTGGGTGCTTAATGGTTTGATCAAAGAGTCGAACACTCATATCCGTTGGACTTAACTCACCTACACCTAATCTCTTATATAATGAAAGAGGCATAACACTCACACTTGAACCTAAATCTGCTAGTGCATCATACATGACACAGTCACTAAGTAGACAAGGAATAATAAATTCACCTGGATCACCTACCCTAGGTGGAGGATTTGGTGGAACTGTATTCACCGGGTTTACTTCTACGGCTTTTGTTTCTTGTACTTTCTTATTCTTTTTCTTCTTCTTCTTTCTAGAAGTATCACAATCTTTATTACTTATTACTTGCTCATACTCAACTCCTTTTCTTGGAAACTGGATGGGTGGTTTGTATGGTGTCACCACTGGCTTTACATACTCGGGTGGTGGTGGTGATGTAACTTCTTCATTGTTACTCACATCTAAAACCTTCCCATCTTCTGGAGCTGGTTTTTCAGAATTTGTTGACACCATATTAACATTCTCTTTCCGAGGATTTACTTCAGTATTACTCGGTAGCTTTCCTTGTTCCCTCTCACTCATCATGCTAGCAAGAGTACCTACGTGTTTTTCTAGATTCAAAATGGAAGCTTGTTGAGTTCTTAATGACTGATCAAACCTCTCGTTCGTTTGGGTTTGAGTTTCAATAAATTGTGTTTGAGATTCAGCTAGCTTGAATACCACGTCTTCCATA
This sequence comes from Rutidosis leptorrhynchoides, assembly GCF_046630445.1. Lineage (NCBI taxonomy): Eukaryota > Viridiplantae > Streptophyta > Magnoliopsida > Asterales > Asteraceae > Rutidosis > Rutidosis leptorrhynchoides. The sequence goes on along the minus strand of NC_092336.1, from coordinate 86,870,394 downwards.
TTTGACTTTTTCTCTTCGGTTTGTTGTTGTGGTTTATATAAGCCAGGTCTTTGTTGATTGAAAGTGTTGTTTTGAGTTGGTTGGTTATTCGAACCTTGTTGGTTATACCAGTTATTTTCGGGTCCTTTTGGATTGTAAAGAATGTTTTGATTTCGATTGAAGTTTAGCTTTGGCGGTTGATAATTATTTTGATAATTATTTCCCGGCCTTTGGTTCATATAGAAAACATTCTCTCGTTGTTCCATGGTTGGTTCAATGTGACAATCTTTCAATAAGTGTGGTCCACCGCATAGCTCACAACTGATTCGTATTGCGTGAATATCTTTATTCATCTTTTCCATTCGTCTTTCGAAAGCATCTATTTTTGCGGAAACGGAATCAAAGTCATGGCTAGAATCAGCTCTAGCCGCTTTAGATGATCGAAAGATATCTTTTTCTTGGTGCCACTCATGTGAGTGGGATGCTGTGTTATCAATAATTTTGTAAGCTTCAGTTGCGGTTTTCTTCATAATGGAACCACCGGCTGTTATGTCGATGTCTTTTCGTGTAGCAACGTTGACACCTTGGTAGAATATTTGTACTATTTGATAAGTGTCAAAACCGTGTTGAGGACATCCTCTCAACATCCTTCCGAATCTTGTCCACGCCTCATATAATGTTTCATTTGGCTTTTGTTTGAACGTAACAATTTCTCCTTGAAGTCTCACGGCTTTGGATGCCGGAAAGAATTGTTTAAGAAATTTTTCAACTAAAACATCCCATGTGTCAATCGCCCCTTCAGGTAACGATTCTAACCAATCTTTGGCTTCTCCCTTTAAAGTCCAGGGAAACAACATGAGATAGATCTGTTCATCCTCAACTTCTCTAATCTTAAATAGAGTACAAATCCTATTAAAGGTTCGAAGATGTTCGTTGGGATCTTCTTTTGGCGTACCACTATATTGGCACTGATTAGTTACCATGTGTAGAATTTGTCCTTTGATTTCATAATCTGGCGCATTAACGTTTGGTTGAATAATTGCATGACCTTGGCCAGTGCGTTTGGCTCTCATTCGATCTTCCATACTTAGAAGTTCCGTTACTTCCATATTTGAATTTGTTGAATCCGAATCACTAGAGGATTCTGATTTAATGGTTTGTGGCTCAGGAGGAATAATTAGTGGTTCAGGATCTTGGAATTGTCCTTGAATATGCTCCGGGTTCTTAATTGTGAAGTCGGGTTCAAAAGATGGATTGTCGAAAATTTGAGTTGGAGTTCTTGGTCGACTAGATGACGATTCTAAAGAAAAATCAACGGCGACAATATTTGCTAGATGTCTTGATCGAGTTACAGGTGGTGAACGTATGAAAGGTGGTGAACGTTTTGCTCGGTGCATTCACAGAATATCCTATTAGTTATAAAAATAAGAAAAACTTATATAAGTTGTCCAATTAATAGACTTTTCTGATTTTGCCCACGTTTCGAATAGCCAAAAGATGTAGCAGGTAGCCAGGACCCTTTAAATCGGAAGCCCACAACTAGCCACTAACAAATCCAACTATTACTACGAACCAGAAAAATGTCAACGTCTATTAATTTAACCGCTTAAATAATTTTTCTTTCCGTTTTAAGATTTAGATAAGAAGTATAGAAAATTCTATATCCTATAACTAGAGCGTCGAGAAATAAGAAAGAAAAAGATTGCGCGTCGAAAAGTGTCGAAAAATAAAAAGGTCGAAAAATAAGCGTCGAAAAATAAAAATAAGAAGGTAGCACGAAAAATGGCGTCGCAAAATTCTAAAGCACCTAAATCTTAGTCTAAGGAATAAGCACTTAAGGGATTTTACGGCAAAGCCTAAAAATCTAGAAATAAAAAAAATAACTACGCCAAAAATAAACTTAATACTAAAAGTTGCGACTATAATCTAAAAATCTAAAGGTAATAAAACTTAAAAAAAAAAAATATTATTATTTATTATTTTTTTTTAAATTTTTTTTTTTTTAAAAAAAAAACGATTTTTTTTTACAATTTTTTTTTTTTTTTAAAAACGAATTTTTTTTTTTAAAAAAAAACGATTTTTTTTTTACAATTTTTTTTTTATTTATAAAAAACGAATTTTTTTTCTTTAAAAAAAAAACGTTTTTTTTTTTACACAATTTTTTTTTTAACTCATTTACTATTCATGAATAGTAAATGAAAAAAAATTAATTAATTTACTATTCACATGAAAGCGACATTATAGAAATTATTAATTATAAGTTACATAATATACCCCTGAAGTATTTAATAAATACGACTTTTTTAAAATTTACGTATCAAATTTTGATTCTAAAATATTATTATATTATTATATTCTATCTAAAATATTATTATATTATTATATTCTATTTCAATATTATTATATTATTATATTTTATTTCAATATTATTATATTTAAAAATATAGCGTTTTAGCGCTCCCCGGCAGCGGCGCCAAAAACTTGATGTTGTAGCGTGAGGGTACGAAATAGTATTAATTTTACTACGAAATACTACAAAATATTACACAAGTTTTAATTATTTTACGGATGGATATACCTAAACCTTGCTACAGCACTTATAGGCAGTGTACCTAATCGTAGAGTAGTGTAGTTTTTAGTAAGTCCGGTTCGTTCCACAGGGAGCTCGTGAAGTTTAACGCTATATTTTTATAAAACTATATTTTTACAAAAATATATAAATATAAGTAGTATTATTATTATTATAAAAGGGGGTTTTTACCGTTTAGTGACCGGTTTGTCGATTCTATATTTTAAGCGCAAAGATAAATGACGATAATTAAAGTGCGTAAAATAATGACAATAAATAAAATGACAGTAAATAAAATTGCGAGTAATAAAATGACAGTAAATAAAGATACGATGAGAAATACAATAAAAGAATTATGCTTATTTAAACTTCCGTAATCATGATGTTTGACGTGTTGATTTTAATTTATTACCATGGGTTAATTGTCCTTTGTCCTGGTTTATTTGATACGTCTATCTGGTTTTTGTCCATAATAGTCCATCGGTCATAAATATAAAGTGCGAGTATCCTCGTCAAATTACCCTTATACCCGAAGTCAAATATTCCAACTGATTAAGGATTTAAACTGTGACGCAGTTATCACTTCTGTCAACAATTACACCAGTTATCACTGTATGTAATCCACCCCTGTTTTAATTAGTTTATGAATATTAATTCATCCACTTGATCAGAATGAATAATCAATTACCCAACCCAATTGATTAATTAAATGATTATAACGGATTCCATATGAACGTCACTAAATAGGACAACCATAATCATTATTAATTATTAGGTTAATTAATTTGAAGATAGGTTCGACAGACTCCAATGAGTTGTCACTCAATTAGACAATACCCCCCATCTATTAATAGTCAATAGTCCAATTTCCACAAGTGTCGGTCTTTTGCCCAAACCTTAATTATGGTCCAAAGTTCAATAACCCCATCTTAATATTTTAGCCTAACATCACGATTAATTCGGCTCAAATAAGCATAATAATAACTTAGTTACGAGACATTAATTTAAAAAGGAAGAACATAACTTACAATGATTATTTATAGCGTAGCGTTACACGGACAGAGTTCCGACTTAAAACCCGTTAAACATTTGTTACACTACCCCAAAATTATTATTAAACTTAAAATTAAAATTAATATTATAAATATAAATATATATGTTACAAAGAAAGAGAATTGAAAAGGTGTATCTAAATCATCGATTTAGATGGCCTTTTATAGGCAAATGATAAATTGAAATTTTCACTTATGACCCCTGAACTATGCTCAATTAACAACTTTTTAATATTTAATATTATTCTTATTATGAATTATTTAAATATTATATTATATTCTTGTGCATAGTTGACTTGTACTTTCAGATCCGTTGCGTTGAGCGTTGAAAGTTGGTTCATGTGTCGGTTCCGGATTTTCGAACGTCCTTTCGCACAATTTTATATCGTGTACTTTGCGTTTTGTAACTTGTACTCTTGTCATTTTTAGACGTTCCTCATCAATAATTTGAACCTTTTTAATTGTATCTTGTACTTTTTAGCTTTTTGGACCTTTGCGTCTTCAATTCGTCGTTTTCGCCTTTTGTCTTCGCATTTATTTAATATAAACGGATATCACTTGAAAATGGAACAATTGCAACTAAAATCTTGTCTTTCTTGGGGAATAATGCTATGAAATATATGTTCCTTTTTAGCCTTATCACTATCATATGTACCTATTTAATTTAAAAAATTCACTAAATTCAATTTTACACAATTTAATTCCTATTTAATTCATACTCCTATATACTATTACAATCATCAGAAAAACTACATATATTTGTTCATACAGACATGTCCTATTATTATAATATATTCATACACACATTTGTTCATATAAAATCATAAGAAAAAATACCGAACAATTTTTAATACCAATTTTGAGAGAACGTAACTTATTACTCTGTATTAGTAAAATTATACCATTACATAATTAGATTCAACCGATTTCTTAAATCTGATAGAACTCGAGCAATTTTTTGTTGTTGCAACTACACGCAATATGAAATATATATGTATTTTATAGTCCCGTTCTGCTAACGGAACATACTAACATACTAGAAATGCGTCATTTTTTAAGAACTTTCGGCGATCGTCCGAGCACATTGAAAAAGGTGACACATGGACGGTTTTGTTTCTAAGAACAACCATTAATTAATGATTTGTTAATTTGTTTATTGTAATTAAAATGAAAAGAATTGGGACGGAGGGAGTACATAATTTTTTTGTGAAGATATAACGTCAAAGAAGAAAATTGATACAAAATTTGTTTGTTGGAGAGAAGGTCGAAAAAGAGTGGTTTATAAATCTGCATCATAAAATATATGTATGTTCCTTCTCTAACCTCTAAAGTATGAACTTGGTGGAAGCTATAATTGATTCTGAAAGCTAGACCGACTGTACTTTTCTAACCTCTAAATTATGAACTTGGTTCCAACACTTCTTTGTCCATTTCATTTTTGTCTTGTTGATTCTTCTGTGTTATTTGTAATAGTCAAAATATGATGTAACATATTATTTGAAAGACACACATTTAAAATATTTCAATGAATCGATAACCAAATGGGTAAATTTTGACCCTTTTGATCTGGTCAACTAATCAAACCCATTACCATTTTATCTAAAGACTTTTTTGCTCCGTTGATCCTTCAATTATACACGAAATTGCAATCCGAGTCCTTCAAGTTTTTTTTTGGATTTTCGAGTCCTTAAAATTGCAAAATTTTGCAATCCGAGTCCCTCCGTCAGTTTGCCGTCTAAATTAGCCGTTAACCCTTGACATGTGCCATGCATGTGAGGGTCAAATCGTCTTTTTACTCTTTTCTTCGACTTTTTTGCTCCGTTGGTCCTTCGTTTATAGACAAAATTGCAATCCGAGTCCCTCAAGTTTTTTATTTTTTATTTTTTAATTTTTTTTAAAGGCCAAACATAATATATTATATATATGAATTAAAGGTACAAAGAGACTCATACTTGAGAATAGTATGAGTCGAAATAAACACAAAGGTTACAAAGTACACGGGAACATTAAGCCTATACAACAACTAAATCACGTGTGAGCGTCGTAGTAACTTGAAGACGAAAACAATTGTAGCCATTCAAGTGTTTTGTTTTTCGAGTGATTGGAAACCCATTCGAAGGTGCGGACTTGTATCTCTTGGAAAGCTAGTGGACCCGTCAATTGTGAGTTCCGGAATAATTTACGATTTCGGTTTTGCCATATGACATAGGCGCTAACCCAAATACATGCTTGCGAATATAAGTTTGGACCCGGAAAGCTGGTGAAACTTTGGGACTTTAGTAACCCGACTAATGAAGGTGTGTTTGGTGTTTGAATATGCAACCAATTAAAAACGCGCCTCCAAATATCTCCACCACCATTTAGCTAATAAAGATAAATTTTTTGCTTTCGAAGACCCAATGCCCAACCCGCCCGTATCGTAAGGGTTACGTGAAAACTCTGTACTTAATGTTCGCGTGTACTTTGTAACCTTTGTGTTTATTTTGACTCATACTATTCTCAAGTATGAGTCTTTTTTGTATCTTTAATTCATATATATAATATATTATGCTTGGCCTTTCAAAAAAAAAAAAAAAAAAATTGAGGGACTCGTATTGCAATTTTGTCTATAAACGAAGGACCAACGGAGCAAAAAAGTCGAAGAAAAGAGTAAAAAGACAATTTTACCCTCACATGCATGGCACATGTCAAGGGTTAACGGCTAATTAGACGGCAAACTGACGGAGGGACTCGGATTGCAAAATTTTGCAATTTTAAGGACTCGAAAATCCAAAAAAAAAACTTGAGGGACTCGGATTGCAATTTCGTGTATAATTGAAAGACCAACAGAGCAAAAAAGTCTTATCTAAACTTTCAAATAGTAACCACCATGACCTATTATGGGCTAAAATAGAGGGAGATGATATTGCCAACATCAAATTTACTTCTTCCACCATATTTTGATGTTTATTTCCCAGAATACCCCTTAATAAATTATTATAAAAAGTTTTACAAGTTTTGTGTAAGACATTCATTAAGGGTAGTTTAGATAATTTTGGTGGAAGAAGTAAATTTAATGTTGGCAATATCATCTCCCATAAAATTAACCACACTTAAGTTATTGGGTCGACATGTCCCCCTTAAACGCAACCACGGATATTGTTTAAAAATGTAGATCAAGCGTCATAATATTAAAATAAGTGACTTTTTTAAAACGATGTTGAGTAGCCGTGCAACGCACGAACTCAAAAGCTAGTATACATATAAAATACTAGAAGAGATTGTATAATACCATTCGCCACTAACTTTTAGGCTAAAGTGCTCCAAAATGGATCATGTTACTCGTGATTATTGTAGCATTTTGATGATGTAATAACTTGCAAGAATAATTAAGATATGGTACTTTATATAAATGACACTTCACTAAATTTATTCATAACATAATTAGACATGCAATAATGCAATAATTATGAACAAATACACAAAGAAATAATCTTCCAATCACAAAAAGTAAATCTTCCAATCACAGGAAGTCGAAAAATTACAATAAACCAAAAAACCTAATTACAATAAAAGATTGTAACTATATAACAGTTACACAGTCACTCACTAACAAGTTCAACTGATTTGAACTTGTTTACACTCACAGTAGCAGTAATCGAATCAATACATGATGGAACTTTAATGGGGTTTGAGAGAACGATCGAAGGAGAAGAAAACATATACAGATCTAATTGATAAATTATAAAATAAATTAAAATATATATAAATAAGTTAATTTGCAGAGAGACCCTTGAAATCTTGATGCTTCACACACTAAACTTCTCCTTTTTGCAGTTCAGCCACAAAACTTCAATTCCAGAAATGACAACTTCAGTCCCTGCACAAACTTAACCCAGAAATAAATACAAAAAACAATGAAAAAATGTTTAGATTAAATTTGTATAATTCAATATCCCCCTTAATCTAATTATTTTTTAAAAATGTTGAGTAGTGTAAGTTGATCACACAACATATTATGTTGTGTTCCATTTAACCCTTTTGTAAAAATATCTGAAACATTTTCTGAAGAAGTAATCAAATGTGTTTTCAAAATTTCATAACTAATCTTTTCTCTAACAAAGTGCAAATCAACTTCAAAATGTTTAGTTCTTTCATGAAACACATAATTTTTTTGCAATTTGTAAAGCTGATTTACTATCACAAAACACTTTAACAGGTAAATCAACTTCAACTTCTAAATCTTTTAAAAATTTTAAAATTCAAATTACTTCACAAGATACAGAGGCAAGTGCTCTGTATTCAGCTTCAGCTGAAGATCTTGAAACAGTAGACTGTTTTTTTACTTTTCCAAGATACTAAATTTTCACTAAGATAAATGCAAAAATCAGTTACAGACTTTCTCAACATGTTACTTTTAGCATAATCAGAATCAACAAATGTAGATAAAGTTATATTACTAAATTTTTTAATAGTAATTCCTTTACCTGGTGATCCTTTCAAATACCTTAAAACTCTTAAGGCAGCTTTCATATGAGAATTCAAAGGAACATGCATATATTGGCTAAGACAGTGAACAGTATAAGCAATATCTGGTCTTGTTAAATTCATATAGATCAATTTACCAATCTACATCTGATATTCACTTATATTTTCAAGCAAAAAATCAGAACTAGAATAATCATCTTTATTAGAAAAAACAATACCAGATTCTAAAGTAGTAACAACAGGCTTACTAGCCAACAAACCAAATTCAGATAAAACTTCTAAACAATATTTTCTTTGACAAAGAACAAAACACTTATCACTCTCAACAAGTTCTAAACCAAGAAAATACTTAAGTTTACCTAAATCTTTTATTTTGAACTTGGTTTTAAGAAAATGTTTACATTCACTAATAACAGTTTCAGAACTACCACTAATGATTATGTCATCAACATAAACAAGCAAATATACACAATCACTACCATCAATCTTGACAAACGGAGAATAATCATTCACACTTTGTTTAAAACCATATTCAAATAAAACATCATAAAAATTTTCATTCCATTTTCTAGGAGTTCGTTTAAGACCATACAAGGACTTAACAAGTTTACATACTCTGGTGTCACTTTTATCAAAATAGCCTTCAGGTAAAGACATGTAAACATCTTCTGTTAAGTCACCATAAAGGAAAACATTATTAATATCAACTTGATATAAGGACCAATTATTTTTACAAGCAACAAATAAATAAGTCTAACAGTAACCATTTTAACAACATGAGAAAAAGTTTCATCAAAGTCTAAACTTTCTCTTTAGTTAAAACCTTTAGCTACTAATCTAGCTTTATATCTATCTATCTCACCTGTTGACTTGTACTTAATCCTATATACCCATTTACTACCAATAGGTTTTCTTCCTTCAGGTAAATTTGTTAAAATCCAAGTATTGTTTCTATTTAAAGCCTCTATTTTTTCATTCATGGCATTAATCCAGTTTTGATCATGACAAGCCTATTTAAATGATTTAGGTTCATGACCTTTATTTAAACTTGTGACAAAACAGAAATTGCTAGACCCTAACTTAGAATAGTTCAAGTAATCATTGATATTGTACTTAACACTATTGTTAAGTACATAATCTTTGAATTTTGAAGAAAGTTTAGTTTGTCTACTTGATTGAGGTGTACAGTTATGTATATTATCAGTAAAATTTCCCTCAGGAACAGTTTGTGTCTCAATACCATCAACATCGGATGCTGCAGGTACACCATTACTTTGTGACTCAATTGAGTCATTTAGTAAGTCATGATTGTCATCATTCTTGTACTGTCTCTCCTTTCATCATTGGGACTTACATACTAATTGGACTCAAAATCATTAATTTTAGTTTTTTATTTTAAAACAACAGTAGTATCCTCATAACAGTAAAAAAAGTTTTGATAATTAACATTATCTTCAGTAGAAACAGTTTTAAAAAGAGAATCAAGCTTGAAAGGAAAAATATTTTCATATAACTTAACATCTCTTGAAAAAACAAAGCTTTTATCATCTAAACAAAATAATTTGTAACTTTTTTGAAAATTTAAATATCTCAAGAAAACACATTTTAAAGCTCTACTAGAAAATTTGTCATGATTATTTAAAACAGTAGCAAAACAAAGACAACTAAAAGTCCTTAAATGGGAGGGATTAGGACACTTTCCATAAATCAATTCATAGGGACACTTGCCAGACAAAACAGAAGAAGGAAGCCTGTTAATCAGATATGTAGCAGTTAGAATACATTCAGACCACAAATACAAAGGTAATCCCCCCTGAAACATAAGGGATCTGGCAACATTTAGACGATGCCTATGTTTTATTTCAGCAACTCATTTTGTTGTGGGGTGTAAGTACAAGAGATTTGATGTATAATGCCTTTATCCTTAACAAAACTACTCATTCTATTATTTAAAAACTTTGTTCCATTATCACTTCTAATGATTTTTATAGTTTTACCAAATTGACTTAAAATTAAATTGTAAAACATTTCAAAACAACTAAAAACTTCCTCTTTTGTTTTTAACAAGTCCAAAAAGCCCTAGAAAAATCATCAACAATAGTAAGAAAATATCTAAATCCCTCTTTACTTTTTTACTTTATAAGGTCTCCAAGTGTCAAGATGAATTAAGTCACCTAAGTTTTTTGTTTTATGATCACTTAAAGGAAAAAGATCTCTTGTTTGTTTTTGCTTTGTGACATGTTTCACATGGTTCATTATTGTCATTAACCTTGTTAAAACCTAGTTTATCACTTAATTCATTTAAAGCCTGATTAGCGGGATGTCCAAGTCTTTCATGCCACAGTTTATGTTTAGACAAATTTGAATAAACCATATTGCACTTAAACATCTTACCATTGAAACTTTCATCAAAAAAGTAAAGACCATCAAATTCACTGCCAGTCCCCATCAGTCTTTTTTGAATTAAATCTGTGATGACCCGAAAATTTTCGATCAAATTTAAACTTAATCTTCATATGATTTCGACACGATAAGCAAAGTCTATAATGTTGAGTCTCGAAAATTTTGAAACTATGTTCATGTATTCAATTACCTTTGACCATTTCCAACGATTCACGAATAATTAATTACAAATAAATATATATAGATACATAAATAAGTGTGTGTGTATATATATATATATATATGTATATATATATATATATATATATATATATATATATATATATATATATATATAAACAAAGGTATCTGTTTAATAATTTAAAATAATAAAATACAATTTAATCAATTAGAATTAAAAATGTAAAATGATAAGTAAAATATTAAGTTACTATTAAAATAAATACATATAAATATATATATGATTTAATTTTTATATTGAAATATATATAAAATATATATAATTGTTAAAAATTCAAATATGTTATTTTGTAAAATAAGTATTACATAGGTAATGAAATGTAAAGTTAATATATTACAAGTTAGAACATAAATGATATTATTATTACTTTCATTATTATTACTAATGTTAATATTGATATTAATATTTGTATTATTAATATTATTAATTTTAATATGAGATATAAATATATATATAATATATGTATATGCAGTAATAAATAGATATATAAACTAGGAATCAGTATCATTTTTATTTAGATTATTATTATTAATATAATTATAATTATTAATTATTAAAATCATTTATATAAAAATCGTGAAAATGGATTTGGAAGCACAATTAGTTGTATGTTCCTATCATCCTGTAGTTGATTATGGATCCTATCTCCAAATTGATTCCAGTCGATTGAAACAAGAGTATACAACCAAAAATCAGTTTAACATATCTTTCACTTTTATTTTTTTATTCTATTTCTGTCCTTGATAAACAATTTATGTCGAGCAACAAGTTTTAATAATTGATGAAATTCAGTGTATGTGTTACTAATAAACCCACTAACTCAATTACACATAATATACATACATATATTGCAAACAAACTGAGAATTTGCAAAAAAACCCATTTGAGTTCCTGCGTCCCTTTTTTTTTTTTTTTTTTTTCTTAATCGATATAAACAACCCAAGCCACTTGAGCCACCATGAACATCATCGTTATCCACCACCCACGACCATCTTGCATCACAACCACCACTACCATCTTCCATCGTATACGACCACCATCACCCTTGAAGCAACCACATGCACACAACTTGCGTGTTCTTTCTTTCTTTTTTCTTTTTTTTTTGTCAAGCACCACCCCAATAGCCGCCACCCTATACCTTTTCAACCACCACTTCAAACCGGTGAAACCGTCACCCATTTGATCACGATCATTATCACCACAACCTTCATGACTACCACCATAGATTATCACCACCTTTCACCATACAACACCCACTTTAATTATGCTGTAAAGTACCTGCTGTTATACTTGTTCCTATGGGATTTAAACGCGTGAAATAAAAAGAAGGATACAATAAACAATAAGGTGGATAGATAAGGTTCACGGATTATATTTTTGCAACTTGGTAATAAAGTAATTTTCTTTAAACAGCGCATTATTATTATTTTTTGTTTATATACGCATGTTGTATGCTGTGGAAAGTTGAGTGCCGAACTTAATGGGGGACATAAAGGGGTCGGTTCGATTTTTTATGAAGTAATAACATCATAGTTGTGACCATAAAGGATAGTTAAAGAAGAGGATAAATAATAATTGTGGTAGGGTTGCTAGGATAGATATGTACCAGCGAATTAGGTAGTATATGTTGGAATGGGATGGCTAATCGAATCCTTGACAAATTTAATGAGTTATCATATTAAGCATATGATTTTGGACTGTGAATTGGTTTTTTTGTGGGTCGTGAATGGATAAATTGGTTATTAGAATTATTGGGCTGCGAGATAGTTGAGCTAGCTGTTGAATTTGGGTTACTACCTTCTTGTCGCCAGCGAGACCCAACAACGTAATTTTTGATATTATGATGTAAGGAAAGAATTGATGATTTTGATGCATGAGGATCCTGTGATACTTGAATAATAAACGATGAACTGAAGGGTTGATATTGATAAATACGATACCGAAATAATAATAATATGATGATGTCATACTTGTTGCAACTTGCTGGTGTCGGTTATATTAACATAAATAGAGCAACAACTATTCTTTTTCTTAAAACAGTTAATGGACCGAATTGTTTTTTTTTTGTTCTTTTGGACATATATTATTGAGTGGGTAAGATATATGATTTGGGCTCCTTATTGAGCTTCTTATTCGGGTCAGTAGTAGCAGATGGGTGTATTAATGCTACGAAGTTTAAAAACACGAAGTTAAGGAAGGATTGGAAGTTAACAAATATGGAAGTGTTATTAATCATGATGAATAAGATGATGCTTTAATATAGATAACATTAATAATAAAAATTGATGAAGATTATGATAAGGATGATGGTATGATGAAGAAAGACATAAATATTATCGGGTTAGCGGGACGTCGCGGGTTCAAACCCGGACTTGGGCATTTTTAAGAGCTACTTCTGTGAGGTAGTTATTTATTTATTTACTTACTTATTATTATTATTATTATTATTATTATTATTATTATTATTATTATTATTATTATTATTGTTGTTATTATTAACATTATTTATCTAAGAAATATTAGATACATAAAAATATAACTGATACATAATATATTAGTATTACATAAAATTATAGGATAAATGTATTAACACTAATTATATAAATATTTACATATAACAAATTATTGATTTTCAACATAATATTAATCACATATACATATAAAACTATCTAACTAATAATTATTTTAAATAAATATACAAACTAAATATATAAGATATATAATTTAAGATATATATATATAAAAATTTATTCGACTACAATTATGTGTATTAATATATATACCTGATATAGGTTCGTGAATCCGAGGCCAACCATATACTTGTTCAATGTCGTCATATGTATTTTTACTACAAAATACAATATGGTGAGTTCATTTGATTCCCTTTTACTCTTTACATTTTTGGGACTGAGAATACATGCGCTACTTATACAACTGCTTTATTAAATGCTTTTGAAATACATTTTGAACTGTGAATACATGAAATGCTTTTATAAATGTTTGACAAGATAGACACAAGCAAAACATTCCTCGAATGAATTATGTGGACGTGATAATTGCCACCATTTGTAGTGACCCGAACTTTTCCATGTTTATATATATTAAATGAAATTGTTATTTACATGATTAAGTGTTTCCAACATGTTAAGCAATCAAACTTGTTAAGACTTGATTAATTGAAATAGGTTTCGTATAGACAATTGACCACCCAAGTTGACCGGCGATTCACGAACGTTAAAACTTGTAAAAACTATATGATGACATATATATGTATATATATATAGTTAACATGATATCATGATAAGTATGTATCTCATTAAGTATATTAACAATGAACTACATATGTAAAAACAAGACTACTAACTTAAGGATTTCGAAACGAGACATACATGTAACGATTATCGTTGTAACAACACTTAAATGTATATATATCATATTAAGATATATTAATACATCATAATATCATGATAATGTAATAATTTAATATATCATTAGATATAATAAACAATGGGTTAACAACATTTAACAAGATCGTTAACTTAAAGGTTTCAAAACAACATTTACATATAACGACTAACGATGACTTAACGACTCAGTTAAAATGTATATACATGTAGTGTTTCAATATGTATTCATACATTTTTGAAAGACTTCAAGACACTTATCAAAGTACTTCTACTTAACAAAAATGCTTACGATTACATCCTCATTCATTTTCATCAACAATTCTACTCGTATGCACTCGTATTTGTACTTGTACAATACACAGCTTCTAAATGTATTTACTATTGATATATACACTCCAATGATCAGCTCTTAGCAGCTCATGTGAGTCACCTAACCATGTGGGAACCATCATTTAATATCTAGCATGACTTATGAGCAAGAAAACAAAAACAAGAACTCCTTTTAACCCCACTCACCTTCACCACTCACCACCTACTCCATTTTACTTCCAATTTTCTTCCTAATTCTCTCTCAAAACACACACACTCTTCTATGAACGTCTAAGTTACTATTTTTCCAGCAAAAATCATCAAATACAAGCTTTGGTTATTACCTATAATCATCATAAAAATAATTACTCAAGAACACATCAAGAACACTTTCAAGTTTACAAGTTTACTTCCAAGTTTCCTAATCCATTCCGAGCAATCATCTAAGATCAAGAAACCTTTATTATTTATAGTAGGTTATCTTTCTAAATCAAGGTAATATTCATATTCAAGCTTTGATTCAATTTCTATAACTATAACTATCTTAATTAGATTAATAATCTTACTTGAACTTGTTTTTGTGTCATGATTCTATTTCAAGAACTTCCAAGCCATCAAAGATCCTTTGAAGCTCAAGTTATTTTTTCATCATTTCCAGTAGGTTTACCTACTAAACTTGAGGTAGTAATGATGTTCATAACATCATTCGATTCATATATGTATAACTATCTTATTCGAAGATTTGAACATGTAATCACTAGAACATAGTTTAGTTAATTATAAACTTGTTCGCAAATAAAAGTTAATCCTTCTAACTTGACTTTTAAAATCAACTAAACACATGTTATATATCTATATGATATGCTAACTTAATGATTTAAAACCTGAAAACACGAAAAACACCGTAAAACTGGATATACGCCGTCGTAGTAACACCGCAAACTGTTTTGGGTTAGTTGATTAAAAACTATGATAAAATTTGATTTAAAAGTTGTTCTTCTGGGAAAATGATTTTTCTTATGAACATGAAACTATATCCAAAAAATCATGGTTAAACTCAAAGTGGAAGTATGTTTTCCAAAATGGTCATCTAGACGTCGTTCTTTCGACTGAAATGACTACCTTTACAAAAATGACTTATAACCTGTATTTCCGACTATAAACTTATACTTTTTCTGTTTAGATTCATAAATTTAAGATCAATATGAAACCATAGCAACTTGAATCACTCAAAATGGATTTAAAACGAAGAAGTTATGGGTAAAACAAGATTGGATATTTTTGCATGTTGTAGCTACGTGAAAATTGGTAACTGTAGTGACCCAAACTTTTCCATGTTTATATATATTAAATGAAATTGTTATTTACATGATTAAGTATTTCCAACATGTTAAGCAATCAAACTTGTTAAGACTTGATTAATTGAAATAGGTTTCATATAGACAATTGACCACCCAAGTTGACCGGTGATTCACGAACGTTAAAACTTGTAAAAACTATATGATGACATATATATGGTTATATATATAGTTAAAATGATATTATGATAAGTAAGTATCTCATTAGGTATTTTAACAATGAGTTATATATATATAAATTAGACTATTGAATTAAGAAACTCGAAAACGATATATATAACGATTATCGTTATAACAACGTCTTACTAAGTACATATGAATCATATTAAGATATTGATACACTTGGTTAATTATGTTAAATGATAAGTAAATATATCATTAAGTGTATTAACAATGAACTACATATGTAAAAATAAGACTACTAACTTAATGATTTCGAATCGAGACATATACGTAACGATTATCTTTGTAACGACATTTAACTGTATATATATCATACTAAGATATATTATATATCATAATATCATGATAATGTATCAATTTAATATCTCTTTAAATATAATAAACAATGGGTTAACAACATTTAACAAGATCGTTAACCTAAAGGTTTTAAAACAACATTTACATGTAACGACTAACGATGACTTAACGACTCAGTTAAAATGTATTTACATGTAGTGTTTTAATATGTATTCATACACTTTTGAAAAACTTTAAGACACTTATCAAAGTACTTCTATGATAAGGCTAAAAAGGAACATATATTTCATAGCATTATTCCCCAAGAAAGACAAGATTTTAGTTGCAATTGTTCCATTTTCAAGTAATATTCGTTTATATTTAATAAGTGCGAAGACAAAAGGCGAAAACGACGAATTGAAGACGCAAAGGTCCAAAAAGCTAAAAAGTACAAGATACAATAAAAAAGGTTCAAATTATTGATGAGGAACGTCTAAAAACGACAAGAGTACAAGTTACAAAACGCAAAGTACACGATATAAAATTGTGCGAAAGGACGTTCGAAAATCCGGAACCGACACATGAACCAACTTTCAACGCTCAACGCAACGGATCTGAAAGTACAAGTCAACTATGCACAAGAATATAATATAATATTTAAATAATTCATAATAAGAATAATATTAAATATTAAAAAGTTGTTAATTGAGCATAGTTCAGGGGTCATAAGTGAAAATTTCAATTTATCATTTGCCTATAAAAGGCCATCTAAATCGATGATTTAGATACACCTTTTCAATTCTCTTTCTTTGTAACATATATATTTATATTTATAATATTAATTTTAATTTTAAGTTTAATAATAATTTTGGGGTAGTGTAACAAATGTTTAACGGGTTTTAAGTCGGAACTCTGTCCGTGTAACGCTACGCTATAAATAATCATTGTAAGTTATGTTCTTCCTTTTTAAATTAATGTCTCGTAACTAAGTTATTATTATGCTTATTTGAGCCGAAGTAATCGTGATGTTAGGCTAAAATATTAAGATGGAGTTATTGAACTTTGGACCATAATTAAGGTTTGGGCAAAAGACCGACACTTGTGGAAATTGGACTATTGACTATTAATAGATGGGGGGTATTGTCTAATTGAGTGACAACTCATTGGAGTCTGTCGAACCTATCTTCAAATTAATTAACCTAATAATTAATAATGATTATGGTTGTCCTATTTAGTGACGTTCATATGGAATCTGTTATAATCATTTAATTAATCAATTGGGTTGGGTAATTGATTATTCATTCTGATCAAGTGGATGAATTAATATTCATAAACTAATTAAAACAGGGGTGGATTACATACAGTGATAACTGGTGTAATTGTTGACAGAAGTGATAACTGCGTCACAGTTTAAATCCTTAATCAGTTGGAATATTTGACTTCGGGTATAAGGGTAATTTGACGAGGATACTCGCACTTTATATTTATGACCGATGGACTATTATGGACAAAAACCAGATAGACGTATCAAATAAACCAGGACAAAGGACAATTAACCCATGGTAATAAATTAAAATCAACACGTCAAACATCATGATTACGGAAGTTTAAATAAGCATAATTCTTTTATTGTATTTCTCATCGTATCTTTATTTACTGTCATTTTATTACTCGCAATTTTATTTACTGTCATTTTATTTATTGTCATTATTTTACGCACTTTAATTATCGTCATTTATCTTTGCGCTTAAAATATAGAATCGACAAACCGGTCACTAAACGGTAAAAACCCCCCTTTATAATAATAATATTACTTATATATATATATATATATATTTGTATTTTTACAATTATTGTGTGTAAAAAAATATAGTGTTATACTTCACGAGCTCCCTGTGGAACGAACCGGACTTACTAAAAACTACACTACTCTACGATTAGGTACACTGCCTATAAGTGTTGTAGCAAGGTTTAGGTATATCCATCCGTAAAATAATTAAAACTTGTGTAATATTTTGTAGTATTTCGTAGTAAAATTAATACTATTTCGTACCCTCACGCTACAACATCAAGTTTTTGGCGCCGCTGCCGGGGACCGCTAAAACGCTATATTTTTAATTTATATTTGTGAAAATATAAGTTTGTAAAAAAAAAAAAAAAAAAACATTTAAAAAAAAACATTTAAAAAAAAACGTTTAAAAAAAAAACGTAAAAAAAAAAACGTAAAAAAAAACGTAAAAAAAAAATAAAATTTATTAAAAAATATATATTTTTTTTTAAGATTTTGTCTATAAAAAAAAATGTTTTTTTAGTTTTATTACCTTTAGATTTTTAGACTATAGTCGCAACTTTTAGTATTAAGTTTAGTTTTGCCATAGTTATTTTCTTATTTTTATTTTTCGACGCCTTTTACCTATGTATCAATTACAATTCCAATTAGTAATCTCTATTTGTAGTTTTAATTTTAAGATAGTGATAGTTATAAGGTTGGATTAATCGCGTGTTTTTAAAGTCTTATAAGCCACTCTTCGCCTTTTTCGTTTTTCGACACTTTTCGACGCGCAATCTAGTTCTTCCTTATTTCTCGTCATTCTAGTTATAGGACATAGAATTTTATCTACATCTAATCTAATATTTCTTAAACGGAAAGAGAAATTATTTAAGCGGTTAAGTTAATAGACGTTGATATTTTTCTGGTTCGTAGTAATAGTTGGATTTGTACGTGGACCGGGTTGTTGGAGCCAAACAGTCCTCAATTATATTGAGACCAAACGAATCCTGCCCCTCTGCTGCATCTTTTGGCTATTCGAAACGTGGGCAAAAATCAGAAAAGTCTATTAATTGGACAACTTATATAAGTTTTTCTTATTATTTTTTTATAACTAATAGGATAATTCTGTGAATGCACCGAGCAAGACGTTCGCCGCCGGTCATACGTTCACCACCTGTAACTCGATCAAGACATCGTTTAACAAATATAGCTGCCGTTGATTTTTCTTTAGACTCGTCATCAAGTCGACTGAGTACTTCAACTCAAATTTCCGATAATCCAGTTTTTGAAACCAATATCACAATTGAGAATCCGGAGAATACTCAGGGACAATTCCGAGACCCTGATCCATTAATTATTCCTCCGGAACCACCAATCAATCAAACAGAGATTGTTGAGGAAGAAACCATTAAATCAGAAACCTCTAGTGATTCAGATACAACACTTCCAATCATGGAAAATCTAGAACCTCTAAGTATGGAAGACCGAATGAGAGCTACACGCACGGGCCAAGGTCATGCCATTATTAAATCAGAAGTTAATGCTCCAGATTATGAAATCAAAGGACAAATTCTACACATGGTAACTAATCAGTGCCAATATAGTGGTACGCCGAATGAGGACCCAAATGAACATCTTCGTACGTTCAATAGGATCTGTACACTATTCAAAATCCGAGAAGTGGAGGATGAACAGATCTATCTCATGTTATTTCCCTGGACCTTAAAGGGAGAAGCCAAAGATTGGTTAGAATCGTTACCTGAAGGGGCGATTGATACATGGGATGTTTTAGTAGAAAAATTTCTTAAACAATTCTTTCCGGCATCCAAAGCCGTGAGACTTCAAGGAGAAATTGTTACATTCGCGCAAAATCCAAATGAAACATTATATGAGGCGTGGACAAGATTCGGAAGGATGTTGAGAGGATGTCCTCAACACGGATTAGATACTTTTCAAATAGTACAAATCTTCTATAAAGGCGTAGACATCGCTACAAGAAAATACATCGACATAACAGCTGGTGGTTCCATCATGAAGAAAACCGCAACTGAAGCTTACAAAATTATTGATAATACAGCCTCCCACTCTCATGAGTGGCACCAAGAAAAAGATATCTTTCGATCATCTAAAGCGGCTAGAGCCGATTCTAGCCATGACTTTGATTCCGTTTCAGCAAAAATAGATGCTTTCGAAAGACGAATGGAAAAGATGAATAAAGATATTCACGCAATACGAATCAGTTGTGAGCAATGCGGTGGACCACACTTATTGAAAGATTGTCACATTGAACCAACATTGGAACAATGAGAGAATGTTTCCTATATGAACCAAAGGCCTGGAAATAATTATCAAAATAATTATCAACCGCCAAAGTTAAACTTCAATCGAAATCAAAACATTCTTTACAATCCAAACGGACCCAACAACAATTCGTACAACCAACAAGGTCCGAATAAGCAACCAACTCAAAACAACACTTTCAATCAACAAAGACCTAGCTTGTATAAACCACCACAACAAACCGAAGAGAAAAAGCCAAATCTAGAAGAAATGATGGCAAAGCTGATTGAATCTCAAACACAATTCATTACATCTCAAACCCAAACGAACGAGAGGTTTGATCAGTCATTAAGAACTCAACAAGCTTCCATTTTGAATCTTGAAAAACACGTAGGTACTCTTGCTAGCATGATGAGTGAGAGGGAACAAGGAAAGCTACCGAGTAATACTGAAGTAAATCCTCGGAAAGAGAATGTTAATATGGTGTCAACAAATTCTGAAAAACCAGCTCCAGAAGATGGGAAGGTTTTAGATGTGAGTAACAATGAAGAAGTTACATCACCACCACCACCCGAGTATGTAAAGCCAGTGGTGACACCATACAAACCACCCATCCCGTTTCCAAGAAAAGGAGTTGAGTATGAGCAAGTAATAAGTAATAAAGATTGTGATACTTCTGGAAAGAAGAAGAAGAAAAAGAATAAGAAAGTACAAGAAACAAAAGCCGTAGAAGTAAACCCGGTGAATACAGTTCCACCAAAACCTCCACCTAGGGTAGGTGATCCGGGTGAATTTATTGTTCCTTGTCTACTTAGTGATTGTGTCATGTATGATGCACTAGCAGATTTAGGTGCAAGTGTGAGTGTTATGTCTCTTTCATTATATAAGAGATTAGGGGTAGGTGAGTTAAGTCCAACGGATATGAGTGTTCGACTCTTTGATCAAACCATTAAGCACCCAGTTGGAATTGCTGACAACCTACCCATTCAAGTAGGTAATTTAACCTTTCTAGTCGAATTCATTGTCATTGACATAGAAGAGGACCCAAACATTCCTATAATTTTAGGTCGACCATTCTTTGCGTCCACCGGGGCGTTATTTGATGTAGGAAATGGAAGAATGACACTTAAAAGTGGTGACAAATCTATCACCTTTATGATTCGAAAGTCTAAATCTCCACCAACCAAGACCGTTGAACCAGAAAAAACGATTGGTAAGAACCATGTTGTTTTACCAACTCCAACGGTAGTGCTTAATAATAATAAAACGCCTAAGTGTGGGGAAAATGAAGTAACACCTAATGATGACATGATAACAAAGAACCCCGTTATTGATACGAAATTAAATGACCCCGTTATTAACATTTCAATGAAGAAACTTTTTAAACGGGCTATTGATGCTAGAAGTAAGGGGAACTTTAAGTTATGTAACCGGTTAGTATCCAATCTGTCACCTAAATAAAAGGCGAAACTAGTTGAAATTGTGGATATTACTGGAGAAGCTAGTCAATGGCTTAAAGAAAAAGTCACAGATATGCAAGTTGATTATGGACCAAGAGAAATTGAAGATGAAGTTAATCACAATTACGACACCACAGCTACCTAAGTGTGGGGAGATTCAAATGTTCTAAAAGAAAATGTTATTTAGAATTAGTTGTTCTGTTCTCGTGTAGTTCCGAGAATGGAATCCGATTGGTCTTTTCCGCTAGCAGACACTAAAGAACTAGTTTTCTCCCTCCATTCTGAATTTTTGCTTTGTAGGTTTTATATGAAATTAATATGCTTTTTAAATTTAAGTTTTGTGTGTTTTTAAAAATAAAATTTACTTTATTTCATTAAGTTGAAAAAAAAAATGATTTATAAAATTCGTCGTAAGTTGAAGACTAGGTCATAGAGCCGAAATTGCTTTACCCGAGGACGGGGCGACAAATTTTGTTATCATTATTTTTAATTTTATTGATCTAAAGTATGCTAAAAAGATTTTAGATTTTATACATTTTTGAACGTGGGGTTATATACCAAACTTCAAAAATATGTATATATATGTTTGTGTTCTATGTTATGTACAAAATAGGGTAAAACAGCGCACTTTCAATGACTGTCATTAAGTTCAGCAAAAGGTACTAATTTTGACGACAAGACACAAAACAACAAATGTGATATAACAAATGAAGGAATGAACGATGAGGCGCCATCAATCATTCAACGAGCTTTGTAATTATAAATTCGGTATTTTTAATCACTTTTCTACACTAATCACCCTCATGAATTTATAATTATAGTCTGATTTCATGCAAATGAGGGCATTGCATGATCTCAAGTGTGGGGAAGGGTTATAAATTCTCTCGGGTTTATACTTGGTTTATTTGCCAAATTTTGTGAAAATTTGAAAAATTTTCAATTAAATGAAGTCAAAATCATGTTTATACATATTTATGAACGATGAAAACTAGGTGTTAATGCTGAAATTATCGTTACCTCGGAAAGGACATAAATTGAGAAACAACCAAAATGTTAGAATTCATTTAAGAATGGAATAGAGGAGAAAAAGGCAAAGAAAAACATAAATAAAAGCCAAGTGTGTGAAAACTCTACCAAGTTATTCAAAATATATCACATATTTTTGTACAAACAATTGAAAATACTTTTGTTTTGGACGATAATCAACTGTTTTACCCGATGAAAGAAAAGAAGAGATGGATCTACACGATGAATCAATTCCATCATTAGAAGGAAGTAAAGTCTTTCGAAAAAGACACGCGCTTCTTGATTTAGGTCAAGAAGTTGTCGTCCAGACCAGCTGTAGGTTGACGAAAAATCTAGAAAAGTCATCTCTAAAATCAGCAGGAAATCCATGGACCTCAGCATCAAACAGGGTCGCCAAGTGGTCAGATTTATCCTAACCATGAGAAGGATTTATCTCGTACAATGGGGGGGCACCGTGCAAATTAGCTTGATAAGACTAATGAATCAGATCCCCAGAAAGGATAATCTCCTTAAAAGATTAAAAATCAGCTTTTAAGACTGATATTACTCAATCCTTGAGATTGACCTTAAAGATTGAGAATTCAAACTCATGGAATTCAATGATATCTAAACTCGGGCTTGAACGAGAAAATATTTTGATCAAAAATACAAACCGATTTGTTTTCTGAAAACCCATTTTCAATGCGTTCATTACCATTGAACGTAAAATCCTAGGAATTCACCTGGAATTCATTAGGTCACCTGAACCAAATCGGGTGTCAACCGTAAGAACGGTGGTTGCATAGCATGGTCGGAGACAGGACCTTGTGCCAGACCGAAAAATTATAGGATGATCTTTACTATTGCTCATACCAAGGATAGTACTAGCATCCGACACGTTAAAAAGACCATAAACAAATGCATGTCATTAGACATTGCCTTAACAGTTTCTTGTTCATCGCTTTCCTTTACAACCGGACGGTAGTTTGCCGAAAGGTAATATACGGAACAAGTAAACTGGATGTGTGCTTTCTGATACAGGGATAGCAGTGGATTACACGAGCCTAAAAGTTTTTAGCCAAAATATTGATCCACAAATATATTTTGCAACACCGATGGTGGATCAAATCAGAAAACTTGTCTAGGGTAAAATCTAGCTTGAATTTTCAAAAGTTCAAATGTTTTCATAAAGATCCAATTTCCTTAAGGATCTACATTTTTATAGTCATGTGGGACTTCAAACCGCCTTTCAAATGTGCACTTTGCTTTGGAAACCGAAAGTAAATCGGCTATTTGATTGCAAGTGTCGTTGACCTAAACCCGAGGCAACTGTGGATGGCACAACCACCTTTAACCATGGTGCTATCGTTACTATCATTGTTTATAACACCGTATCAAAATCACTGATGTATAAAGTGTGAAGAATAAAGAAGTGATTCTAGTATGTTTTTATTTCAAGACTGTATTGCTTGAGGACAAGCAACGCTCAAGTGTGGGGATATTGATAAGGCTAAAAAGGAACATATATTTCATAGCATTATTCCCCAAGAAAGACAAGATTTTAGTTGCAATTGTTCCATTTTCAAGTAATATTCGTTTATATTTAATAAGTGCGAAGACAAAAGGCGAAAACGACGAATTGAAGACGCAAAGGTCCAAAAAGCTAAAAAGTACAAGATACAATAAAAAAGGTTCAAATTATTGATGAGGAACGTCTAAAAACGACAAGAGTACAAGTTACAAAACGCAAAGTACACGATATAAAATTGTGCGAAAGGACGTTCGAAAATCCGGAACCGACACATGAACCAACTTTCAACGCTCAACGCAATGGATCTGAAAGTACAAGTCAACTATGCACAAGAATATAATATAATATTTAAATAATTCATAATAAGAATAATATTAAATATTAAAAAGTTGTTAATTGAGCATAGTTCAGGGGTCATAAGTGAAAATTTCAATTTATCATTTGCCTATAAAAGGCCATCTAAATCGATGATTTAGATACACCTTTTCAATTCTCTTTCTTTGTAACATATATATTTATATTTATAATATTAATTTTAATTTTAAGTTTAATAATAATTTTGGGGTAGTGTAACAAATGTTTAACGGGTTTTAAGTCGGAACTCTGTCCGTGTAACGCTACGCTATAAATAATCATTGTAAGTTATGTTCTTCCTTTTTAAATTAATGTCTCGTAACTAAGTTATTATTATGCTTATTTGAGCCGAAGTAATCGTGATGTTAGGCTAAAATATTAAGATGGGGTTATTGAACTTTGGACCATAATTAAGGTTTGGGCAAAAGACCGACACTTGTGGAAATTGGACTATTGACTATTAATAGATGGGGGGTATTGTCTAATTGAGTGACAACTCATTGGAGTCTGTCGAACCTATCTTCAAATTAATTAACCTAATAATTAATAATGATTATGGTTGTCCTATTTAGTGACGTTCATATGGAATCTGTTATAATCATTTAATTAATCAATTGGGTTGGGTAATTGATTATTCATTCTGATCAAGTGGATGAATTAATATTCATAAACTAATTAAAACAGGGGTGGATTACATACAGTGATAACTGGTGTAATTGTTGACAGAAGTGATAACTGCGTCACAGTTTAAATCCTTAATCAGTTGGAATATTTGACTTCGGGTATAAGGGTAATTTGACGAGGATACTCGCACTTTATATTTATGACCGATGGACTATTATGGACAAAAACCAGATAGACGTATCAAATAAACCAGGACAAAGGACAATTAACCCATGGTAATAAATTAAAATCAACACGTCAAACATCATGATTACGGAAGTTTAAATAAGCATAATTCTTTTATTGTATTTCTCATCGTATCTTTATTTACTGTCATTTTATTACTCGCAATTTTATTTACTGTCATTTTATTTATTGTCATTATTTTACGCACTTTAATTATCGTCATTTATCTTTGCGCTTAAAATATAGAATCGACAAACCGGTCACTAAACGGTAAAAACCCCCCTTTATAATAATAATATTACTTATATATATATATATATATATATATATATATATATATATATATATATATATATATATATATATATATATATATATATATATTTGTATTTTTACAATTATTGTGTGTAAAAAAATATAGTGTTATACTTCACGAGCTCCCTGTGGAACGAACCGGACTTACTAAAAACTACACTACTCTACGATTAGGTACACTGCCTATAAGTGTTGTAGCAAGGTTTAGGTATATCCATCCGTAAAATAATTAAAACTTGTGTAATATTTTGTAGTATTTCGTAGTAAAATTAATACTATTTCGTACCCTCACGCTACAACATCATTCTACTCAACAAAAATGCTTACAATTACATCCTCGTTCAGTTTCATCAACAATTCTACTCGTATGCACCCGTATTCGTACTCGTACAATACACAGCTTTTAGATGTATGTACTATTGGTATATACACTCCAATGATCAGCTCTTAGCAGCCCATGTGAGTCACCTAACACATGTAGAAATCATCATTTGGCGACTAGCATAAAATATCTCATAAAATTACAAAAATATTAGTAATCATTCATGACTTATTTACATGTAAACAAAATTACACATCCTTTATATCTAATCCATATACCAATGACCAAAAACACCTACAAACACTTTCATTCTTCAATTTTCTTCATCTAATTGATCTCTCTCAAGTTCTATCTTCAAGTTCTAAGTGTTCTTCATAAATTCTATAAGTTCTAGTTTCATAAAATCAAGAATACTTCCAAGTTTGCTAGCTTACTTCCAATCTTGTAAAGTGATCATCCAACCTCAAGAAATCTTTCTTATTTACAGTAAGATATCTTTCTAATACAAGGTAATACTCATATTCAAACTTTGATTCAATTTCTATAACTATAACAATCTTATTTCGAGTGGAAATATTACTTGAACTTGTTTTCGTGTCATGATTTTGCTTCAAGAACTTTCAAGCCATTCAAGGATCCTTTGAAGCTAGATCTATTTTTCTCATTTCCAGTAGGTTTATCCACAAAACCTGAGGTAGTAATGATGTTCATAACATCATTTGATTCACATATATAAAACTACCTTACTCGAAGGTTTAAACTTGTAATCACTAGAACATAGTTTAGTTAATTCTAAACTTGTTCGCAAACAAAAGTTAATCCTTCTAACTTGACTTTTAAAATAAACTTAACACATGTTATATATCTATATGATATGCTAACTTAATGATTTAAAACCTGAAAACACCAAAAACACCGTAAAACCGGATATACGCCGTCGTAGTAACATCGCGGGCTATTTTGGGTTTGATAATTAAAAACTATGATAAACTTTGATTTAAAAGTTCTTATTCTGGGAAAATGATTTTTCTTATGAACATGAAACTATATCCAAAAATCAAGGTTAAAATCAAAGTGGAAGTATGTTTTTCAAAATGGTCATCAAGACGTCGTTCTTTCGACTGAAATGACTACCTCTTACAAAAACGACTTGTAACTTATATTTTTGACTATAAACCTATACTTTTTCTATTTAGATTAGACTTTAATATGAAACCATAGCAAATTGATTCACTCAAAACGGATTTAAAACGAAGAAGTTATGGGTAAAACAAGATTGGATATTTTTTGATTGTTGTAGCTACGGGAAATATTGTAACAATTCTATACAAATCATATCCTAGATAACTTATATTGTATTATACATGTATTTTAATATATTATGTAATCTTGGGATACCATAGACACGTATGCAAATGTTTTAACATATCATATCGACCCATCTATATATATTATTTAGAACAACCATAGACACTCTATATGCAGTAATGTTGGAGTTAGCTATACAGGGTTGAGGTTGATTCCAAAAATATATATACTTTGAGTTGTGATCTAGTCTGAGACGTGTATACACTGAGTCGTGGATTGGGTCAATATAATATATTTCAATTTATTTCTGTACATCTAACTATGGACAACTAGTTGTAGGTTACTAACGAGGACAGCTGACTTAATAAACTTAAAACATTAAAACGTATTAAAAATGTTGTAAATATATTTTGAACATACTTTGATATATATGTACATATTTGTTATAGGTTCGTGAATCGGCCAGTGACCAAGTTTTACTTCCCGACGAAGTAAAAATCTGTGAAAGTGAGTTATAGTCCCACTTTTAAAATCTAATATTTTGGGATGAGAATACATGCAGTTTTATAAATGATTTACAAAATAGACACAAGTACATGAAACTACTTTCTATGGTTGAACGATCGAATCCGAATATGCCCCTTTTACTGGGTAACCTAAGAATTAGTAAACCAGTCTACTAATTGACGCGAATCCTAAAGATAGATCTATTGGGCTCAACAAACCCCATCCGTTGTAGCGGATGCTTTAGTACTTCGATGTTGTTTTATCATGTCCGATGGATGTCCCGGAATAATAGGGGATATTCTTATATGCATCTTGTTAATGTCGGTTACCATGTGTTCACCATATGAATGATTTTTATCTCTATGTATGGGATGTGTATTGAAATATGAAATATTGTGGTTTATTATTACGATTTGATAATTATATAGGTTAAACCTATAACTCACCAACATTTTTGTTGACTTTTAAAGCATGTTTATTCTCAGGTGATTATTAAGAGCTTCCGTTGTTGCATGCTAATATATGGACAAGATTTGGAGTCAGCATGCTTGTATAATATTGTTTAAAACTGCATTCGAAATTTACTTTGTTGTAACGTATTAATATTGTAAACCAATATGTATTGGTAGTGTGTAAGTGTGATATTTTTAGATTATTATTTCTGATAATCTAGGTGGTGTCCTTTAAACCTTGTCGATAAAATAAAGGTTATGGTTTGTTTTAAAAACGAATGCAGTCTTTGAAAAACGTCTCATATAGAGGTCAAAACCTCGCAACGAAATCAATTAATATGGAACGTTTATAATCAATATGAACGGGACATTTCAGTAACAAATCTATATTAATCATATCCTAGCTAACTCATATTGTATTATACATGTATTCTAATATATTATGTAATCTTGGGATACCATAGACACAAATACAATGTTTTGACATATCATATCGACCCATCTATATATATATATATATATATATATATATATATATATATATATATATATATATATATATATATATATATATATATATATATATATCTGAACAACCATAGACACTCTATATGCAGTAATGTTGGAGTTAGCTATACAGGGTTGAGGTTGATTCCAAAATATTATATATACTTTGAGTTGTGATCTAGCCTGAGGCTTGTATACACGAGGTCGTGGATTGATTCGAGATAATATATATTGCTTTATTTTCTGTACATCTAACTGTGGACAACTAGTTGTAGGTTACTAACGAGGACAGCTGACTTAATAAACTTAAAACAGCAAAACGTATTAAAAATGTTGTAAATATATTTTGAACATACTTTGATATATATGTATATATTTGTTATAGGTTCGTGAATCAACCAGTGGCCTAGTCTTATGTGACGACTCGGCAATTTCCGACCAAATTTAAACTTAATCTTTTTTATGATTTTGACACGATAAGCAAAGTCTGTTAAACCTAGTCTCAAAATTTTTGAACTATCTTCGTACATTCGTTTGACTTTCGACCATTTCCCGACGATTCACGAGCAACTTAAATAGATATGTGTATATATATATATATATATATATATATATATATATATATATATATATATATATATATATATATATATATATAATATATATATATACATAATTGTTTATATGAATATTGTAATAATAATTTATAAAAGTTTTATATGAATTTATAGTATATCATATTATGAAAACAATTATGTATTAGAATTAATTTGTTATATTAATATTATTATTACTACTTTCATTATTTTTATTAATAATAAGATTTATATTAGTATTATTGATATTATTATTATTTGTAATATATATAAATAAAATATATAAATATCTTTAGAAAGAAAAAGGGAAGTTGATATCATTCTGTTTTCCCGTGAACTAATGTCGATATATAAGAACCCAAATCAAAGACTGTATTACTATTGCATACAGTGTAATTGTATTAATTATTGACAAGGTTACTGGTTCTTCTTGTTTCTTTCCTCACAATCTCAATCTCAAATATATATACATGTACATGTGTGCTGAGAGTTTGAAAAACAATATCAATATGAAACTCATCTTCACCACCTTGTTTCTTCTCCTTTCTACTTCTTATATATACATGTACATGTGTGCTGAGAGTTTGAAAAACAATATCAATATGAAACTCATCTTCACCACCTTGTTTCTTCTCCTTTCAATATGAAAATACATTAAGTGAGTTCATTTGATTCCCTTTTACTCTTTACATTTTTGGGACTGAGAATACATGCGCTACTTTTACAACTGCTTTATTAAATGCTTTTGAAATACATTTTGAACTGCGAATACATGAAATGCTTTTATAAATGTTTGACGAGATAGACACAAGCAAAACATTCCTCGAATGAATTATGTGGACGTGATAATTGCCACAATTGATATGAATATTTTTCCCCTGATTATTATTGCTTGATAACCTAAGAATTAGGGAACATCACTAATTTTGAGAATTAGTGCACGCCTAATTGATGAGAATTAGTGCTACCGGGTTTAACACCCCTACCCAGAATGTTCACTAGACGGAAGGGCTAGTGGGCGTGGTGTTTAGTACTTCGAAGTTTATATGATTATTATACAGACGAGATGTTCTGTTTTGGGGATATTATTATGCGCATTATATGTTAATGTCGGTTACCAAGCCAAGTTATGAAAGCAATGAAAAGTGAATGTTATGTATCGAGAGAATGATTTTATACACAGATTATGTGTAAGTTATTTTTGTGCACAAGATATGTGTACGGTTACTAAGATTTATGAAAGATGATTTCGTACGCGAGAAAGGTGTACTGTATTTAAAAGATATCGCATGTACATTACAGGTGGGTATAGGATTCGGGCCCATTTGTACCATGCAGGATTTAAATCTTGTGGTCTATCAAAATGATGAATTTTATTGTTTACGATAAACTTATGAACTCACCAACCTTTTTGGTTGACACTTGAAAGCATGTTTATTCTCAGGTATGAAAGAAATCTTCCGCTGTGCATTTGCTCATTTTAGAGATATTACTGGAGTCATTCATGACATATTTCAAAAGACGTTGCATTCGAGTCGTTGAGTTCATCAAGATTATTATTAAGTCAATTATAGTTGGATATTTTATGAAATGGTATGCATGCCGTCAACTTCCGATGTAATGAAAGTTTGTCTTTTTAAAAATGAATGCAATATTTGTAAAATGTATCATATAGAGGTCAAGTACCTTGCAATGTAACCAAATGTAATGTATTCGTCCAGATGGATTAGGACGGGTCATTTCAACTTACTTCCCGACGAAGTAAAAATCTGTGAAAGTGAGTTATAGTCCCACTTTTAAAATCTAATATTTTGGGATGAGAATACATGCAGTTTTATAAATGTTTTACGAAATAGACACAAGTAATTGAAACTACATTATATGGGTGAATGATCGAAGCTGAATATGCCCCTTTTGCTTGGTAACTTAAGAATTAGTAAACCGATCTACTAATTGACGCGAATCCTAAAGATAGATCTATTGGGCCTAACGAACCCCATCCAAAGAACCGGATGCTTTAGTACTTCGAATTCGTTTTTATCATGTCCGAAGGATTTTCCGGAATGATAGGGGATATTCTTATATGCATCTTGTTAATGTCGGTTACCAGGTGTTCACCATATGAATGAATTTTATCTCTATGTATGGGATGTATATTGAAATATGAAATCTTGTGGTCTATTATTATTATGATTTGATAATATATAGGTTAAACCTATAAATCACCAACATTTTTGTTGACGTTTTAAGCATGTTTATTCTCAGGTGTTTATTAAGAGCTTCCGCTGTTGCATACTAAAATAAGGACAAGATTTGGAGTCCATGCTTGTATGATATTATGTAAAAACTGCATTCAAGAAACTTATTTTTGATGTAATATATTCTTATTGTAAACCATTATGTAATGGTCGTGTGTAAATGGTATATTTTAGATTATCATTACTTGATAATCTACGTAATGCTTTTTAAACCTTTATCGATAAAATAAAGGTTATGGTTGTTTTAAAAATGAATGCGGTCTTTGAAAAACGTCTCATATAGAGGTCAAAACCTCGCGACGAAATCAATTAATATGGAACGTTTATAATCAATATGAACGGGACATTTCACCATTGAATTATATGGACGTGATAATTGCCACAATTGATATGAATATTTTTTCCCTGATTATTATTGCTTGGTAACCTAAGAATTAGGGAACATCACTAATTTTGAGAATTAGTGCACGCCT
The DNA here is from genome assembly GCF_046630445.1 of Rutidosis leptorrhynchoides. Taxonomy (NCBI): domain Eukaryota; kingdom Viridiplantae; phylum Streptophyta; class Magnoliopsida; order Asterales; family Asteraceae; genus Rutidosis; species Rutidosis leptorrhynchoides. Next base: position 86,838,162 of record NC_092336.1, on the reverse strand, counting down.
AATTGACGCGAATCCTAAAGGTAGCTACCGGGTTTAACACCCCCACCCAGAATGTTCACTAGACGGAAGGGCTAGTGGGCGTGGTGTTTAGTACTTCGAAGTTTATATGATTATTATACAGACGAGATGTTCTGTTTTGGGGATATTATTATGCGCATTATATGTTAAGGTCGGTTACCAAGCCAAGCTATGAAAGCAATGAAAAGTGAATGTTATGTATCGAGAGAATGATTTTATACACAGGTCATGTGTATGTTATTTTTGTGCACGAGATATGTGTACGGTTACTAAGATTTATGAAAGATGATTTCGTACGCGAGAAATGTGTACTGTATTTAAAAGATATCGCATGTACATTACAGGTGGGTATAGGATTCGAGCCCATTTGTACCATGCATCATTTAAATCTTGTGGTCTATCAAAATGATGAATTTTATTGTTTTATGATAAACCTATGAACTCACCAACCTTTTGGTTGACACTTGAAAGCATGTTTATTCTCAGGTATGAAAGAAATCTTCCGCTGTGCATTTGCTCATATTAGAGATATTACTTGGAGTCATTCATGACATATTTCAAAAAGACGTTGCATTCGAGTCGTCGAGTTCATCAAGATTATTACTAAGTCAATTTTAGTTGGATATATCATGAAATGGTATGCATGCCGTCAACTTTCGATGTAATGAAAGTTTGTCTTTTAAAAACGAATGCAATGTTTGTAAAATGTATCATATAGAGGTCAAGCACCTCGCAATGAAATCAACTATTGTGAATCGTTTATAATGTATATGAACGGGTCCTTTCAAAATCATGAATGTAACATTTATTTGCATCAAAACTAACAACTAAGTTGCTATCTTTAATCATTTTATTCACAGACAGTAAACTAACACAGTATTGAGGGATAACTAACACATCATACAGTTCAATATTATCAGACAACTTTAAGTTTCCCATTTGTAAAATTTTAGCAACAGTTCAATTTGGATGATTAACAGTTAAGTTTAAATCTGAAACATCAATCACTTTGTTTTAATTTTGAGAATTTGAAACCATGTGTTGGTTTGCACCAGAATCAATAATTCATCCTTTTGAATCATTTTTATATTAAAAGTTATTTGAAGAAATTTTTTTTATCAAACTGTGAATTAAAAAATACATTATTATTTTGTATACAACCTGACATATTTGACTTGTAACAACCCAAACCAACCCGCGATTAAACCATGTAAAATTACAACAATAAAAAAAAATTTGCTGGACTGCCACCTGGCGCGGCGCGCCATATAGGCCGCGCGGCGCGCCAAACCTGACTGTCCGGAAAGTCTTTAAATGCGAAAATGTTTGACTAGTTCCCGACATATTTAGACAAAACGCTTTTAACCGCATGTTCAATATATGAAAACTAGCGCGTTCCATTAATAAAATTTAGTTTACGAAGAGGGGCCCACGTTGACCCAAATTACCCCTTAAGTACCAAAATACAATTTTCGACCATAAGACTTTTAATACAAAACAAAGCCGAGCATGGCGATTGGGGATACGCTACCCAATCCTAATAAATCCAAAAACAAGCCTTCTACGCAAACTATGCAAGTCCTCTAATCCTCGCGCTTACCCGAGCCACCATCCGCATGCAATCTATAAAAAGAGTCAACAACGAGAGGGTAAGCTAACGCTTAGTGAATGATAATATACTACATACATATATATGTATAAAATGGACACGCCACAAAATAACAAATACCGCATACCGAGGCATCCATATAAGGCGCTACACTAAGCATACCGTACGATCTCTAAGCAACGAGTTAAAGATACAACAACAATATAAGTTCACCAACGACGATGTGAACAACGCCAAATAGCTACACCCGGAGGGTTAGCTACAACACAACAATACATTAATATATAACAATATAAACGAACAAGGTTAACGCCTTAACCCAATACCGAGAACCAAATACCACAATGAAGATTGGCCGAACTACACGAGCCTTAGTAATCCGAAACCACACGAGATTACTATCTTCACAACATCGAGGTTGGCCGAACTACACGAGCCTTAGTAATCCGAAACCACACGAGATTACTACTTCAATAAGATGACCGAACTACACGAGTCACCATGAATCCGAACTACACGAGATTCATTTGATAAGATGACCGAAACCACACGCGTCATCGTGAATCCGAAACCACACGCGATTCACATCTCCAACTCAAACCCACGGTCACGGGATTATAAAATCCACCACATCGGGGCTACAACATCCAAATCATAATCACGTGTGATAATGTACACACGAACGTGTACTTCGCCAAAGATGGTCAACCAAACGCACAACCGTGCCAATTGGACTTATACAAAAGTCCATCAAGTCCACCTACATGTGAAGTGAGCTCTATAGCCGAGAATCACTCCACCCGACCCGCACCCATCCTACACATACATATGTACATAGGATAATATCACTCACCTTGAAGTCTTGAAGAGTGCTTCCAAGTAATCCGCAACTCGCCAATGGAAAGTACCTATTCCATTATCACAATTACAACAATACACTTAGAGTGGGTTTACAAATCAACCCAATTCGTCACTTAGTGCAATTTCGACCCAAATGCACTTCCAAGCACAAACCGTGCCCAAAACTAACCAATAATCACTAACACAAGTGAGAATGGTCCTAATACGCCAATTAAACTCGAACTCAAGTGTTAAACACGTGTCATACCCATTTTGACACTTAAACCCTAATTTTGACCTATAAAGGTCAAAATCTCATCCTTTACAAGTTTTGACACCTAAACACATTTAACTCGGTTCTATACTTCAACTTAATCCATTTTAAGTTTATAAACATCATTAAATCGCCAATTGGGTCATAATTACCACCGAACATAATTTGACCCAAAGTCACAATTAGTCACCCAAATTACCCTAAATGGGTTCCAATACTTCCATAATCACTAATCCAAGTGATTAAACTCCAAACCAAAGCCTAATCAAGGCCAAAACGTCATCCAACCCAAAACCCGCCAAGTGACAAGAATAACTAGTCACCATAAACCCATTTCATCACCTAAGTGGGTTACTCAACAAATTAACTCAAAACCCTAAATTGAATATCAAGTTAAACAAATGAAATTCGGAGTTTGAGCTTACCAATACCACCACAACGTAGCTAGGAACGAGGAGAACAACTTTAAAACCCGAGACTTTGAACGATTCGAGCTTCTTCCTCGCCAAAACCTTCAATCTCTCTCTAAGCCTCTCTCTCTCTCTCTCTAAGAATGGATGAAGATGATGAGTGGATGTGAATGGGATCCAAAACTGATCCAAACTAGCTCATAAGCCTCACAAATCCGGCCCCATGTGATTTTACCCTTTTACCCCTCATTAAAGCAATTAAAAATAAAGAGGGTTCTGTCAGCAGCAATCGGCGCGGCGCGCCCCAACCCTGCGCGGCGCGCAACACAGCTGAACCAGATTCCTTTGCATATTAATTCCATATAAATATTAAACGAAGCCCGATCTCATATGTCTTTTATAAACAAGTATACAAAATAAATATTCGGGTCTTACAACTCTCCCCCACTTAAACTCGATCACGTCCTCGTGATCCTCATCACTTGACCAAACGGACTCCACTCTACGGTCCTCAACATAAGTCCAATCCGACTTTCCTAAGCAATTTTTCCCAATGAATCGCCTTCCACAAGTAAATCGTCACCCGCGATTTATCAAATCCATAATCCGAGCACTAACACCATGCTCATTCCCTAACACTGGGAAAACCCAACCAATCTCATACCGAGATATTAATTCCTTAGTGTACTATTACCGAGTACAACGCTAAAAGCACCCAAGTCCCAACCTAAGGTCAACAACCCGAACCGATGAAGACCGATCCAAACGAATCCTTACGGATAACACCACTCAATAGACATCCCTTGTAGTGCGCAATACGACCAATACGCAACTACCGTAACATCATAATCCAACGGCTAGAACCGATAGCGCCCAAAACGACTATGAAAACGCAAAACCCAAGGTGTACGAAATCAACCATCGTCACACCCGTAACAAACATGTGAGCGAAACACGGCTATCGCCTCACTAATCCCACAACATGGTCCTCACGACCCCACCATCGACGTATAAAACGACCGATAGTTCCTGCAACATGGTCCTTACGACCCTACCATTGGTGTATCAAACAACCAATAGATCACACGACACGAAGGCTGGCCGAAAACACACGCGCCCTAGTGAATCCGAACTACACGCGACTCACTACCTTCACCACAACAACAATCGGGAATGGCCGAACTACACGTGCCATAGTGAATCCGAACTACACGAGAGTCACTATCCCGGAGGAATGACCGAACTACACGAGTCATTTGTGAATCCGAACTACACGAGACTCACTCCTCAATACAATGACCGAAACCACACGAGTCATTTGTGAATCCGAACTACACGAGATTCACTTCCACAACATCGAGGTTGGCCGAACTACACGAGCCTTAGTAATCCGAAACCACACGAGATTACTACCTCAATAAGATGACCGAACTACACGAGTCACCATGAATCCGAACTACACGAGATTCATTCCAATAAGATGACCGAACTACACGCGTCATCGTGAATCCGAAAACACACGCGATCCACAATCTCAACACAGGAATGGTACTCGCATTTCCCACCGGTACTCGCATTTCCCGATAGTGTTACACCATACCGACATAACACTACTCCCTTGATGAAGTCAGCGGACCCCGAAGGTCATGCTCCACCAATCACAACACCGGATGAAGTCAGCGGACCCGAAGATCATGCTTCACCGATCACAACACCGGATGAAGTCAGCGGACCCGAAGATCATGCTTCACCGATATAACACCACGCTCATGACGAAGTCAGCGGACCCCGAAGGTCATGCTCCATCAATCACGTATTCCTATGATGAAGTCAGCGGACCCTAAAGATCATGCTTCATCAAACAACCATACCATAATCAAGCAAGAACCACCTATACCAAACATAGGTACCAAACAATAATTCTCCACAAGAGAACCCGACACACACCTCCCTTAACCGGAGGATTTCACCTTGCTCGCCAAACACGTCCATTATCTCTCAACGAGATTTACCACGTTACCACCTCGGTGATGATTCAAATCCAAACCATAAGTACAATTTATCCGAGATTGTACTCTACCACAAATCGACCCAACCAGGTCTCGACAACATTTTCCGGATCTACCAATAGCATCATCCGAAATCTCACACTAAAACTTCCTCGTGCGGGAGTGTAACTCCCCCACTTAGAACCACGTTCCATATCCACAACTCGTACAACCGCACAATGCTACCACAGGTAGACTTTACCAACAATTGGGCTCACACGACCCATTACCACATCTTGCTCCAACCTTGAGCACACGAAGGATTTTAACCAACCCTTAAACACTTTGTACGAGAAGTGTACCGCAACACAATCGGAGTCGAACACTACGCTAGTAGGTATAAAAGAGGCACCTAATGTCGCGTCACGTAGAATCCCTTACCAACATACATCGAGACCCAAAACACTCGATTCCTCGGGTTTCATCCCACCCGTCGAACCTCATGGTTCATCAACTTCAACACGAGAGCGAACATGCTCTAACATCCGAACACCAAAACCCATTTCCATGGCTTGGTAGAGACATTTTCCAAATACTAAGGAATGCTTGGTTACGCCAAGTCTTACGCCCTTCGCCCGTCAATCAAACATCAACATAGGGTACTTCCATTAGGAACGTCACCCATAGCATAACATGCACAACAAAGGCACGCAACTCAAACTCAAACGGCATTTAATAAATAATCAAAAGACATATTTATCAAAATTAAACGTACCTTAACGTCTCATGGCCGCACCCGTCCCCGCTAACTTGGGACATTCCGACTTACGATGTCCTTCCTTTTGGCAATTGAAGCACACCATACCATCACCCTTTGGTACCGAACATTCCCAAGACTTGTGACCCCTCACGCCACAATTGTAACATCTAACCGCACTAGAATCCGACATACCCGTTCGCGTACCACCCGTGCTCACACTCGGACCCTTAGCCCTCTTACTCGGAGCACCATAAGAAACGACCCTTCGCTCACTTGAAGGTTCACCCTTTTTCGATCGTGAATACGACTCGAAACCTCTAGCCAAGTCGAATAATTCCGAAAACGATTTCGCTTGACCCCGGCTAATTTTACTTTTCAAGTCATCATTCAAGGTCCGATAGAAATCTCCCATCAACAAACGATCATTCCCCAAATACTCCGGACAAAAACGAGCCTTCGCCATAAAGGTCGTCTTGAGAGTACTCAAATCCATAGATCCTTGTCGCAAATTTCGCAACTCATTACGCAATTCCCACAAATCGGCCGAAGTCCGGAACTCCTCGAAGAATTCCTCCTTAAAGTCGTCCCACGATAAAGCCATAAACGTCTCGCCACCGACAAGATCAATCTTACCATCCAACCAATCCCTTGCCCTACCCCGCAACAAACTCATAGCGAGTCTCGTCTTTCTCTCGGGAGGGCAATCAATAGTACGGAAACACCCTTCGACGTCCGAAATCCAAGTTGTGCTTACCAAAGGATCCGGCTTTCCGTCATACATCGGGGGTTTAGTCCTCATGAAGCTCTTAAGATAACGCTCCATTTCACCACTACTTTGAAGTTCGGAATACCTCCTTTCCATTCTTTCTTCTAACGCACTCGTTTGCTCCGCAACGGCGGCCGCAACTCTAGTATTAAACTCCTCGTCATTCGTCTCGATCTCGTTTCGCGTCGCCATTCTAAAGAATGCAAAACGATTAGTCCACGAACGTGTAAAACCGTACGCACGACACAGCCCCATCTTGCTAAACACTCATCGTACATCACTTGTTAGACACGATTTGCACCCGTAATAAGGTTTGCAAGTTCTTATTACGCACACATGCCGCATCGACTCGTTAGTACAACGACCGTCTCGCTCGATGATATACACAAACATAACCAAAATTCTACGCGGTACAAACACACGCGAGAATTATTATCACAACACAACAACATATTAATAATATCCGCATTACTAATATAAACGTTAGTCAACCTATAGCCAAGGCACTAACCAAACCCATTCCGACCCGTAATCCTACAAGTCCCGCAACAAATTAAGCACACACAAAAGTCTAAGTCTAGGCACCTATCTCAAGTCACCTAAATCCCTTAGACCATGCTCTGATACCACTTGTAACAACCCAAACCAACCCGCGATTAAACCATGTAAAATTACAACAATAAAAAAAAATTTGCTGGACTGCCACCTGGCGCGGCGCGCCATATAGGCCGCGCGGCGCGCCAAACCTGACTGTCCGGAAAGTCTTTAAATGCGAAAATGTTTGACTAGTTCCCGACATATTTAGACAAAACGCTTTTAACCGCATGTTCAATATATGAAAACTAGCGCGTTCCATTAATAAAATTTAGTTTACGAAGAGGGGCCCACGTTGACCCAAATTACCCCTTAAGTACCAAAATACAATTTTCGACCATAAGACTTTTAATACAAAACAAAGCCGAGCATGGCGATTGGGGATACGCTACCCAATCCTAATAAATCCAAAAACAAGCCTTCTACGCAAACTATGCAAGTCCTCTAATCCTCGCGCTTACCCGAGCCACCATCCGCATGCAATCTATAAAAAGAGTCAACAACGAGAGGGTAAGCTAACGCTTAGTGAATGATAATATACTACATACATATATATGTATAAAATGGACACGCCACAAAATAACAAATACCGCATACCGAGGCATCCATATAAGGCGCTACACTAAGCATACCGTACGATCTCTAAGCAACGAGTTAAAGATACAACAACAATATAAGTTCACCAACGACGATGTGAACAACGCCAAATAGCTACACCCGGAGGGTTAGCTACAACACAACAATACATTAATATATAACAATATAAACGAACAAGGTTAACGCCTTAACCCAATACCGAGAACCAAATACCACAATGAAGATTGGCCGAACTACACGAGCCTTAGTAATCCGAAACCACACGAGATTACTATCTTCACAACATCGAGGTTGGCCGAACTACACGAGCCTTAGTAATCCGAAACCACACGAGATTACTACTTCAATAAGATGACCGAACTACACGAGTCACCATGAATCCGAACTACACGAGATTCATTTGATAAGATGACCGAAACCACACGCGTCATCGTGAATCCGAAACCACACGCGATTCACATCTCCAACTCAAACCCACGGTCACGGGATTATAAAATCCACCACATCGGGGCTACAACATCCAAATCACAATCACGTGTGATAATGTACACACGAACGTGTACTTCGCCAAAGATGGTCAACCAAACGCACAACCGTGCCAATTGGACTTATACAAAAGTCCATCAAGTCCACCTACATGTGAAGTGAGCTCTATAGCCGAGAATCACTCCACCCGACCCGCACCCATCCTACACATACATATGTACATAGGATAATATCACTCACCTTGAAGTCTTGAAGAGTGCTTCCAAGTAATCCGCAACTCGCCAATGGAAAGTACCTATTCCATTATCACAATTACAACAATACACTTAGAGTGGGTTTACAAATCAACCCAATTCGTCACTTAGTGCAATTTCGACCCAAATGCACTTCCAAGCACAAACCGTGCCCAAAACTAACCAATAATCACTAACACAAGTGAGAATGGTCCTAATACGCCAATTAAACTCGAACTCAAGTGTTAAACACGTGTCATACCCATTTTGACACTTAAACCCTAATTTTGACCCATAAAGGTCAAAATCTCATCCTTTACAAGTTTTGACACCTAAACACATTTAACTCGGTTCTATACTTCAACTTAATCCATTTTAAGTTTATAAACATCATTAAATCGCCAATTGGGTCATAATTACCACCGAACCTAATTTGACCCAAAGTCACAATTAGTCACCCAAATTACCCTAAATGGGTTCCAATACTTCCATAATCACTAATCCAAGTGATTAAACTCCAAACCAAAGCCTAATCAAGGCCAAAACGTCATCCAACCCAAAACCCGCCAAGTGACAAGAATAACTAGTCACCATAAACCCATTTCATCACCTAAGTGGGTTACTCAACAAATTAACTCAAAACCCTAAATTGAATATCAAGTTAAACAAATGAAATTCGGAGTTTGAGCTTACCAATACCACCACAACGTAGCTAGGAACGAGGAGAACAACTTTAAAACCCGAGACTTTGAACGATTCGAGCTTCTTCCTCGCCAAAACCTTCAATCTCTCTCTAAGCCTCTCTCTCTCTCTCTCTCTAAGAATGGATGAAGATGATGAGTGGATGTGAATGGGATCCAAAACTGATCCAAACTAGCTCATAAGCCTCACAAATCTGGCCCCATGTGATTTTACCCTTTTACCCCTCATTAAAGCAATTAAAAATAAAGAGGGTTCTGTCAGCAGCAATCGGCGCGGCGCGCCCCAACCCTGCGCGGCGCGCAACACAGCTGAACCAGATTCCTTTGCATATTAATTCCATATAAATATTAAACGAAGCCCGATCTCATATGTCTTTTATAAACAAGTATACAAAATAAATATTCGGGTCTTACATGACTCCACTTGATTGTAAACAGGTTTCTCATTAACATGATTAAGAAGCTTCATTATCTGATCACTAGTCAATTGAATATTAGTAGCACAAGAATCATGTTTTTCAGTAACACAGTTATTACTATTAAACCTAGGAGCACCTTGATTGAATGGTTTCTTATTATAACCAGGTGGATATCCAATTAATTCAAAACATCCTTCAATAGTATGACCAAGCATGTTACAGTTAGTACACTTCAAAGGTGGTTTTTATACCTTTTCTTGTTATTAGTAGGATTATTACTATTAACAAATTTAGCAGTTTTTAGAATTAAAAGCAGATGAATGCATCTTATTAAAATTTGAACTAGATGCAGTATGCAATGTATGAGACTCATCCCTAGAAATAATAGAAAATGCAGTTTTAACAGATGGAACAGGATCAGAAGTAAGAATTTGACTTCTAATAGGCACATAAACATCATCAAGACCCATTAAAAACTGCATAAGCTTTAAAAATTGACTATGTTCTTGGAATGTTTTTTTTTGCAGACACAATATCATCAGTTTTAATCATATCATCAAATTGTCTCCACATAGCATTGAACTTATGATAATAGTCAGATAATGGTTGACCAGATTGACTACATGAATTAATTTTTAAATATATATTAAATGTTACAAAGGCATCTATCTTGTCATAAGTTTCTTTTAACTCATTCCAAATAGATTCAGCAGTTTTTGAAAATTTTTGACCATTATACACATCTTCAGATAGTGACATTAAAATTCAAGCAAGAACCACAGAGTTACATCTATTCCATTAGCACTTCATCATCCTCATATTCATATCTAAGACATGTACCATCAATGAAACCTAGTTTATTTTTAGTTTGTAAAGCAAGTTTCATAGCACAAGACCACACATTATAATTTTCAGTTCCTTTTAACTTTTGTGTGATTAAAGATGCACCAGATGTGTCACTAGGATGCAAATACAAAGGATCATTAAATTCAGTTTACTAATCTTAGTAATACCAACAGAACTAACAGAACTATCATCATACATGTTTGCAGCAACAAGAAGGGAACAAATAATAATAAAAAAAACAATATACACACAAAATTAAACAAATCTAGACAAGTAGTGAACAAATAATCATGCAATGATTCAAATACACAGATTAAGCATGTAGAACAGTAAACTTAAACAATTAGCACACAAATAACCGCAACAAATCCACAGTTCAGACACCTGTAAGGAAAGAAAACAAACCCCAATGGACTGGCTACTAGCCAGGCAACCTGTAGAGATGATTTACACAAATAATACAGGTCAAGATCTTACTACGATTGATCATGTATTCATAGATCTCTTGGATCTAGTTCAAGAGTTGGGCGTAGAGATATGGTCAAGGGTTATAACAAAAGAAAGCACTAATAAACACGAGACTCCCCTTTGAAGATCTGAACAAAGAAATATCCAAATAGTAGCATCGGAAGAACACTTTTAGGGTTTTGAAACGAAACCCTAATTTTGTGAATCAACGAACCACAATACCACAAGGATCAACAATCGAACCCAAACACAGAGAATAAACCTCTCCAAAACGATATTTGACTTGCTTACTGGTCTTAATTTTGAGTCCAAAACGATATTCGACTGCAGTTCGATGACAATGAATACTGTATTCTGAAAATGAGCTTCTTACGGATTAGTAATTTTATTTCTTCCGAGTAACTTTCTTAGTTAGAGGTCATTAAGGGACAGCACGTCTTAGTGGTATAAATGAATCTGAGTGAGATAAATTAAAAAATAAAGCCCAAAAATAAACAAGATCAAAATGCTGACGGAATAATTCCTCCAAACCATTAAGTTCAATAAGTCAGTAAGCCAGCCCTACTCAAAATCGATATAACAGTCGGAGTTAGAGATAGTCGGTATATTTACAACTCATAAAATTCATCAAATCGAATCATCGAGAAGAATAAAAATGCAGTTTTTTGGAGGATCGGAGATTAGTCCATCACCACCGGTACCAACATTAGCACCAGGAAACAATGCGCATATGATTTACATCTTCAACAGAAATGGTGTTTGTTTACTTTATAGGGAATGGAATCGACCTCTTCGTACTCTCGATTCAAATCAGGATCATAAACTCATGTTTGGTCTCCTTTTCTCTCTTAAATCCCTAACTGCCAAAATGGATCCCTCCAGGTTCCTTTCACCTTCAATTTCACTTGTTCTTATTATGAATCTAGGGTTTCTGTTTGTAATTAACTTAGGGAATTAAATTTATAACCAATTTTTGACCGATAATTGTGATATTCATTTTTGTGAGTTCAGTTTATCTTATAAGTGAGTGATCTGTTGTTGAAACCTGATTTGAATTGTGGAATTTTGCTAGTTGTAGTGTTTATTTTAGGTTTAGGGTTTAATAAGATATTGTTTATGTTTTGGTGCAGTGGTGATAAAGGGAACCTTGGGGTACCTCAGTTACCAGGGCAAGGTTGTTCTTTTCATAGTTTTCGCACTAATACGTATAAATTGAGTTTCATGGAGAGTCCTTCTGGGATTAAGGTTCGTATAAAATTTGTATCTTTTTGTGATCCTATATTACTATCTCGTGTTACTTGATTCATACATGCAGTACTAATGAATTGTTTATACAACGCATAACTAAGAGATTACGTTTAAATTCATGACATAAATGGTTAGATCTATTTCTGTTCGTTCTAAAAAAACCCGGTCTACTTAGATTTAAAAGTTGTGCTCTGTCAGTATAATATTGAACTGGTTGTGGTGAACTTGTTATAAGGAAGCCAAAGCACATTCATGTGTCTTATCTGAGGGAATTGAATTCCGTATTTATTTTCCATTTACTTGACCGATTTCATCAGAAGTATATATAGTACTTGTAAGACACAAGTCATAACTAATCATAAAAAATCAAATTGCAGGGTGCTCAGTTATTCTTTAGGTGAACCTGAAATGAAACCTATAAATGATTGATTGTAACCGCGCTTACTTCATTATAGATATTGATCGAGAAACAGAAAATCTACCTTTGATTTGAATTATATATTTATATATTCATATTATGTCATATTGCCAAATTAAAGTTTTGCATTTGATTTTATTAAGCATAAAACTTTATGTTATTTTGGGCCTTTTTATGTGCTTTGCTGTGCAGATCATCCTTGTTACACACCCCAAGGCTAGTGATCTGAGAGAGTCTCTAAAATACATTTACAATTTGTATGTTGAATACGTTGTCAAGAATCCGTTGTACACTCCCGGAACTCCAATCAGGTCAGCCATTAAAATCTTGTTCAGTATACTATTCCATAACAACTTAACAAGTTCAATTTTCGGCTTACATGAGATGTAAAGTTTCTGATGCCTACAACTACAAGATTAGATTGTATGATTTCAAGATTATGTAAAAACTATTAGGGTGCCCTAAGAATTGTGCCTTTTAAATTTATAAGATAGATTAACTTATAAAGATAAGGATGTATTGAATAATGGACATGAACAAGCTAAAAAAGAGTATGCATGTGTAAACTATCTAGGTGAAATATGAATCTAAGGCTTAACAAAATGAAGCCGATGCTGCCCTTTGCCCTGTGGTTTATGTGACATACTTGGGGACAAAAGGAGACAGTTTGTAATTCATGTACTCTGCGTACCAACTCTTGTATGAATGAATGGTTGGGAAAATGTACTTTAAACCACAAATCAGTTACGGACAACTTTTGTTTTCTTTAACAAATTTTATCGACAATCATGTGCAGAAGTGAATTATTCAATACTACTCTTGATCAATATGTGCGAGGCCTCGGATAATAGGGTAAGATCTTTTCTTTATCACTACAGTTATTCCATTACAATGATGTTCTTGAAGAGTCACACATTAAAGGTGGCAGTTGAGGCACATTTAACTATGAATGGTCAAATTTGGTTTATGTTATCAGCATAAATGAAAATGGGCAAATCGGTTGAAAGTCTCTAAAAGTGGATTTTGATGGCAGACAACTTTTTTAAATCAATTTATTCAACAACTAGATTTGGTAGCAAAATAATACTACCTCCGACTCAAATTAATAGTCCTGTTTTGACTTTTCAAAGTCTTTATTTCTTAACTTTGACCTTAAATAACCTTTTTTGTGTTATATAATATTTGATAAAATTTATAGGCATAAATTAAGTTTTTTATGTGTTTTCATTTGGTATAATTTTTATCAAATACTATTATATAACTCAAAAAAGTTATTTAAAGTCAAAGTTAAAAAATAAAGACTTTAAAAAGTCAAAACAGGACTATTAATTTGAGATGGAGGTTGTAAATATATTTGACATCACATGTTTGTAAAAATCTTTTAAGTTGGGATAGAAGGTGTTCTGAGTCGATTGAGCCCAACCTGCACTATAAGTTACCCATTTTAAACCAGTTCCATTTTGACCCATCACCCAAACTACTCTCTTTGCCACCTGCCCACCTTTAAGTTACTTGATAGCTGACTGCTTGATAAACTTGTGCAGTAATGCATCTACTGGGAGCTGTTTTATTTTGAGGCACTGGTATTCAAGGTTGACATATGCTGATATCTGAAGCTGCATGTGTGATGTTATTGTGTGCACATCCGTTATAAATCATTTGAATGTAAGCGAAATACATCATTATATTCCTATGAATGTGACTGCTTTTAGATATTGTATGAATAGTGTGTCATTTATTCAACAAAAGAAATGTGCACTTAGAGAGGACATATGCTTAAATTCTATATTCACCATGAATTATTAGATAAAAGGGAAATGAGTGAACCACCAAATAACAAATATATACAGAAAATACTCACGGAAGGTCTTGAACCAATAGTAAAATAAGAGAGAAGGAGGAGAGGAAATTCATGTAGATTGTGATTGGTTAATTTCATTAATTACCTTATTTTGTGAAATCTATGTTGTGAATTCAGAATTGTTCTAGTACAGGCATTCCTCATAGATTGAAGTGTTTAGTTTGTGTTTTTATGTAAGAGTGCTCCCATCGTTTCCGTCCACTACTACGAGATATGCTTGTAGAACACGTGTATAATCTTCCACCTCATTATCGAATTCGACATGATCCGACAATTAATCCAAACAATCAAGATGAGGCAGGACCTTCACACGTTAACGATGACGAAGACGAATAATTATTAAATTTTTATGTAATTTTATTTTAAACTCTATGTTTTAATTTTAATTATTTGTAATGTTTTTAATTTTTAATAAAAGTTCAATTTTATTTAAATAAGTATTTAATTTTCGTAAATAATTAAAAAAAGGGAAGGAAGGAGTGTCATTGTTGAGAGTGTTTAGTCTTGAGTTTAGTCGTGAAAAGGAAGTGCTAATGTGACGCTGATGTGGCACTCAGGATTAAGGATGAAGAAGTTCCTCCATTGAGAGCACTCTAATACTTCATGGCTATATAATATTCTTTCAAAATAATATATATATCGAACATATAATTACACCAAATTGTCTCATATATTAAAAACTATGTACATATGTATTAAGTAAACGCATGATATATAAGCAGGGGCGGATGTAGTATGTATTGAGTAGTAACACATGCTACCAGTGAAATATGCGATGCAGTGAAAATTTTTTTGGGCTTTTAACTAGTGATATCTTTGTATAGTGTAAATTTATGGAAATTTGATTTTATCATTTTCATGGCCTCTTACCTTTTTTTTTTTTTTTTTTTTTTAACCTACTTATTAGCCGGGAGGTCTATTTCAGAAACAATCTCTCTATCCATAGAATATTGAGAGAAATGGTTTTCTCTACTTTTGGAGTGTTTCACTCTGGATGGAGAAATGACTTATCTTTATTCTATTCTATGATAGGGGAATGATTCTCTACATTTTATCTTCCAATACTTTACTTATGTGTGATTGAGTTTTATTTTTGTTGTTGTTGTTGTTGTTGTGTATTAAATAGTGTAATTTTTTGTTAGCTTTTAATTAATGCACTCGTAACCATGATTTATGTTCAGACCGTTTAAATATTTACTTACCACCTATAAAATTACATTACATATGTGCTAAAGGTGAAATATACATCTTTTCAGTTTTAAGTTTTATGTAGTAGTAATTTAATTTGTAAAATAATCATCAACGTGATTGATATAAATTCACCCAGGGTTGTAACTAATAAAGGAAAATAACCTAAGTTAATATATATAACCTTATGTGTGTATCTTATAGTTTGTTTGGAATCATGTATCATTACAAAAATTCTCAAGGGCAAACCTGACTAAGACCATTTCTAACCGTGACGATGACATCACGGACAGTTTGGCCAAAAAGTACAATTCGATTGTGATTTGCAAATGTCAGTTTCTGACATTTTTTAACTGATGTGTCATTTTTTTGTGTTAAATATTGAGTATGGTGATGTGATAAAATTTGATTGGAAATAGAGTGGGAAATAATAAATAATTATAAAAATATATACTTATTAATTTATAAAAATCATTGATTGCTTATAAGCAAACTGACAATTTTTTTTTTGCGTTGGTGGTCAGACTGACACTCAAAACTGACGTCCCATTTGGGTCTGTTAGTTTCCTCCAGTTAAGTCGATGTCATCTGATGGATGAGACTGACAATAGGTTAAGACTGGTCTAATAGTATATGTTGGGATGACGCGAGATCAGAGTCAGAGATAATAGTGGGATAATTCAATTAAACAATGTACATCTTTGTAATAATACTTTACTTTCTTATATAGTCCTCACAAATAAAACCATGTCATTTCCTTGTCCTTTTTAATAATCTATTTATATACATATACTAAATCTTGTACTAAATTCAATAATTTATTTGTATTTATATTTATATTTAATAATGAAGAATTTTGATTGGGTGTAAGTTGGAGTCTATAGTAACACCAACTAATATATTTACAGATGGAAAACTCTGATTAAAGCAAAAGAATTACGAAAGTTGATCATAAAAACAATTCAAATATAATCACTTAATTACAATAGCAACATTACAAGTATATATAAAATAACAAAATAAATTAATTAATACTAAAATAATGAATGTTAAATAGTTTTTGTATGTTAAAAACGGCCCGTGAGTAATAAACTACATAATACCAAAGAAAAATTAATTCAAAGTTTAATAAAAAGACTTTCAAAAAGCAAAGTAACTAAATTATTTTTAGACGAAGAGACGAGGATAGTGAAATAAGATCCGCCATCTAGGAATATAATTTTACTCTACATGTTTTTTATAATAGTTTTTTATCAACTTATTGCTTCGCTAAAATAATTATAACATTCCACGAACATTTTTACTAGTTTATATCATACGGAGTAATACCATATTGTATGTCGATCCTTACCTTTTTCGCTCAGAAAACAAAAAAAATAAAAATAAATAATTTTTCTAACGACCGTTCTATAACTGTCGTTAAGTAACATTAAATAATTCTACAAAAGAATAATAGTCAATTAAAAGTTAATAATTAAAAACAAATTTTAAGATTGTCATTAGAAAAATTCATGAATAAAATATATAAAAAAACACTAGGTTTCATACGTAAAACTTATTAATAATTTTAACACAATACATTTCACACTTAAAATTACCCTCCGAACCTCTAGGTTCGAATACTCCTAACATAAGCATCGGATTTAAACTTCCTCCTCATGCATGTAAACATATTCATTTTCATTCATTTATTTTTAAAGATTCATTCCCAAATATTAATTACGTACGTTCTCCTATCACATAACCAAAATAATTTATCCTAGATCCAAATCGATATGGCCGATGAACACGAATCATCGCATGCCAAAGATAAGATAACAGAAACATTTCACGATGAAGATTCTTCATCATCATCGGATTCTGATAGCAAACCACCACCCAAAAAGACTTTTCCTGTACCACCAAACAGAGCCAATGCTAATAACGTTTCGTGGAAGGAGAAGCCTGTTCACGATCTCTTAGGAGGGGCTAAAGGTATCAATATATAAGCTTTCCTCATTTATTGTTTTCCATGTCTACCTAAATTATTCGTATATATACACATTTGTTTACATTTCTGATTGTATTGATAATAGCCTTTACATAATATGAAGGATCGATGAATCTTGGATATTGTTGATTAGAATAATAAATGTCACAATCCTCAAAGAGTCTAAGATCGAATTCGCATTTGATCTACATTTACATGACAGTCTTGTTAGGATTTAGGGTGTGTTGATGAGTTTTAAAATAATTTCTTAATTTTTCAATTTTTTTTTATCTTGAGATTGTAAAGTGTACCATGTCTATATAATGAAAATTTAGAATTAAAAACGTGTTCAAATATAAAAGAGAACAAAGATTTATTTTTTGTAAAAAACTTTTCCCACAACATAAACCGAACACAATTTCTAATTTTTTAGAAAAATCCTCTGTAAAAAATGGAGAACTTTAGTTCCTAATTTTTTATTTTTTTTCTGAAATGCGATTTTTTTGGCATCAGTAGATCATTTATTTAAACGACCCTCATCATCATTTGCACGTAACACACGTTCAGGCGGAAACTCGAACCTGCACTTTTGGTTCCTAATAGTGTGAGTTTCTTGAAAAGTTAAGACGTTCAATATATTTTTAATAACTCTGTTTTGATATGATGCACAAATTGTTAAGGGTATCTCATGCACAACAGTAGGCATACGATAGTGTTTTTTGTTATTTTCCTAAATTTGAAATCAGAATTATATAAAAATACTACAATTCGACGATATTTCTCAGCGGGAAAATTGTTTGAAAATGCATTGAACTTTCACTAAATTTCTATTGTATGCATCCAACTTTCAGATATCATATTGTATGCATTCAACTATTTAAATTGTTCTATTGTATGTATTAAGTAACTTGTAGAGAAGGTCAGGTTAATATCTATACAAAGTTCGTGGTTGGTCCCTAGACTTAACGTTCGTTAAATTTTACCGTTAAGTTTTATCTCATCCTACCATTCCCTTCATCATTTTCAAAAACACGTTCATCTTCAAGAATAACTTCATCTTCACAATACTTGATTATATCATTTCAGATTTCAGAAAGAGAAAATCAAAAAAAAAAAAAAAAAAAAAAAAAAAAAAAAAAAATAGAACACTTCATCAAACCAAAACACAATTCTATATCATTTTGACTATCTTATCAAATTGTCATTCATTATCATTCTATACGGCTTTATAATCATCAACAAAATCTATACCTATAATATTAGGGTGTTCAAAACCGGATATCTAAAAATTCGAATATTCGAATTTCAGATACCTGAAAATTCAGATAGTGGATTTAGTCATCCGATATCCGAATCCGAAATTTTGGATATCCGGTTTTCGGATATTCGGAATTTCGGATTCGAATATTGGATTATCCAAATATCCGAAATTTCAAATTATGTGCCTTAACAAAATTAGTGGTCAGTCCTCTAAATATTACTTGTAAAATGAATCATATGAATTAAATTACATGCCTTCTGTACACAGAAAGAAAGATGAAGTCAAATCGTTGTCAAACTAGTTCAATTTAAATGGAATATTTGTTATCAAATTTGATTAAAAGAAGGTGGTTAACCCATATCAATTATTTTTTAAGCCTAAATAAGAGTAGTTTAGTGGATCCTTAGAAATTAAGATTTGTAGTATCAAAGATTTAGTAGTTTACTTGAATCCGATATTACAGCAACCCATTTGAAAGCATACTGGTCTGACCCATTTGATACCAGATTGGACGGGTGTCAATTTACACCCATTTTGCTGTCACTGTTGGCGTTGCTTATAATTGCTTAGACTTTAGAATCATTGTTTAGTGACTTATTTTTACAAAGAATACACTACTTGAAAACTATTTTCAATAACTTTCATTATAAGTTGGTGTAATATGTATATATGAAAAGTGTAATTATAACAAGATTTCTAAAGATTACAAATGTCAAGGACCAATGGCATTAAAAATTAACCTAAATGACTAGTCTGCAATATTTGACAAACATGAGGGACTAATTATGTAATTTTGTCTAGTAAGTGACCTGAAGTTTACCTGTTATAACAAGTTAACTACATACAATAGAACAATTTAAATAGTTGAATGCATACAATAGTAGATCTGAAAGTTGTATGCATACAATAGGAATTTGATGAAAGTTCGATGCATTTTCAAACAATTTTCCCTTTCTCAGCTGTCATACTATGTATAAAGATGTTTTTGCGCCATATAATAAGCAAGTAATTATCTTGTGTTGTGCTTTAAATTTGCAGCTGCTGATTTATTTCTCTGGAGAAATAAGAAGAAATCTATCATTGTGCTTGGTTCTGTCACTATAATATGGGCCCTCTTCGAAATGATCGAATATCACTTACTTAGTCTACTTTGCCACGTTCTAATTCTAGTTCTCGGGGTTCATTTTCTGTGGTCAAACACGCTCAATCTCTTCTACAAGTAATGTGTAGTTTTCGCTTTTTCTTTGCTTAATCGCCTACTTTTAATTATGTATTTAATTTAATTACCTGATATAAATGTGTAATTATGTGACCTGCAGATGCCCACAATTCCCACAAGTTGCTTTGGAAGAAGATACTGTCTTGCAGATAGCCTCTGTCGCTAGGCTTGAAATCAATAATTTTCTAGAGGTTCTTCGGGAAATAGCTTCTGGAAAAGACCTCAAGAAATTTCTAACTGTATAATTTTTGTATTTTCACATTGTCTATGGAAAATGATGATGATAAATCTGTTTTGTGATTCAATGTTTCATGTTTATCAGGTGATTGCTGGTTTGTGGGTTGTATCGATTGCAGGAAGCTGTTGCACCCTCTTGACCTTGGTGTATATATGTAAGAATCTTTTTGTTTTGTGCAGTATAAAGATGGAAACTTAGTTAAATGAGTTAATTAACTATTTAAATTTAAATGCTCCACACAATATTTTTCAGTAAAAAAGTGAACAGGTCAAACAGGTTAAAAATTGCCCAAAACCTATCTTTAATAAATACCTTTCCTTGATCTTTTTTCTTCAATGGCTTTTTTTTTTTTTTTGACAACCAATAAACAGGCTTTGTTCTCTTGCACACGGTGCCTGTGCTGTACGAGCGACACAAGGAAAAGGCTGATGTGTTACTTGATAAAGGAGAGGCTGAGTTGAAAAAGCAATATGAGGTTTTACATGAGAAGGTTTTGAGCAAAGTTCCTAAATCATTCAAGGAGAAGAAACTCGCATAGTCTCGCGTATAAATATTCACTAAAACAGCTTCTTGTGTTCACTATGACTCATTTTAATTATTATTCTATATTCTATGTATTTTTTTATTACATATTATGATATATACCATTAGAATTGTTCTGTAAATTCTATACATTATATAATGCTAGTAGTATTCCATAATTTTTGGGCAATGCAAGTTTGACATATTTTCATATGGATGGTAGATCAGAGTATCAGACTACATTATGAAGTGCACATAGCATTCCAAAGTTCCCTGGACTACAAAAGAACTTAGCATATTTAAATTTTCAATAATATTGATCTATATCTCTACACTTATATTTAAGCACACTTAATACTTTTACATATTATATTAAATGATTGTCTTGCCTATTCATACCTCACATTCATTATATGAGATCGAGTATTGTTGTTGCCAATTATAAATCAAAATGTGACAACCACCTTTAGATGGGGTTTATATAATAGTAAATGACTTAATGATAAGATTAAATGTTTGGATGGTGTTCACTATCTTATATTCCCATTATATATAACAAAAACATCAATCAAAATCATAAGAATATATAGAAATATTGCTTATTATAATCCAACTTGGGATTTATCATTTCAAGTAACATATACTGTAAACTAATTCTCTGAATCTCCCCTTTAAGGAATTGTTGTATGTGTAATTTGTGATCCTATAATTTTTTACATCTAATCCATGGTTTCCACCTTTACGATTTCAGCCAATGCAAAAAACCTGAAAACGGATATCGGGTACTTTTCATATCAGGTTCATTGGCTTACTATGAAGATACATGGCTCTTCGGATACGCCCAAAGTTTAGATGTAAATTCATCAGACGAGTCGGAGTCGCTATTGCTATCTGATGAAGCATAATCACCATTTATATACTCAGCAATCTGAAATACAACACGCCTCGTCAATTTAAAAGTGAGACAATTAGACAAATCACAAACTTCATATACAAACGTCATATAAAAGAACATGGAGAGCTTAATTGCAACCAAAGAACAAATAAATATAGAAAATCAAAATCATAAAAAGATCAATAACGAGCAGTGAAACTGACCCGCCGCGTAGATATTGGCTTAATTTGGTGATATTTGCATTTCAGACCAGAATTAGATTCATTTCTTATGTCACTGGACCAAACGATTGCATGACAATGCTTGCAGAATCCCCTTGAAGATTTAAACATCTCCTTTAACGAGCAGCCTGCAATCGAAAGTAAAACAAACCTAATCATGAAAACTTGATACATAACGTCATATGACTATGGAGATTCACTGATTTCTTATATATGAATGATGTATAACATAAATTTAGACCACGTACCATTGTATGTTTTCTTAAATACAGTTCTCCAGTCAAGATTATTACTGCAGTTATTGCTCTGTTGAGATGTTTCTGGATTCTCATCCAAGGTCAATTCACCATAAAGCTTATTGATCTTTGAGAGCTTATAAAAAGTGTTGAAAACCATGTTACACACCAACTGCCATAAACGGTTATCACTTGAAGCAACATTCCATGAACTGCACATGACACATTTACCAGAATTTAAAGACATCTACATAATTAAGGCATAAAGACGTTTATAAGTGATCTCAAAGAAGAAATAACAGAAATTCTTTTACAATCTACTGGAACCCTACTAAGGCCTCGAAGTGCCTATTGCCTTTTTAAACCAAACTATATAAAGTACAATTTTTCATGAAAGTATTTTGTAGGAATATGAAGATAATAATAAGAATATAAGTTAAAATGAGAAAAAAGTTACCGGCAAACTTCTGAAGCGGAAACTAGGGATTGCAAGTCCAAGAAGCTGAAAATATGCACAAGAATGTCTTGTGGAAGTTCAACAAAATCTGGACAACAACAAAGTAACATTCACGAGGAACAAATTGTTGAAGGAGCACTAATTTAAGGTATATGCAGAATCAAATAAGAAGTGAAGCTAGGAACTTGTTTTATATCCAAACAAAAAGAAAAAGTGAGGGTTGCATATATTCCAAGCTTCATAACATTTAACTATACTATTAGTATTAAACTATTACTATACTTAAAAATGCTAATCAGAGATTAATCTTTTGTTTCCAAACGATATATTAGTCAATAGAGCATTGAACACACATAATCAATTTACCAACCTTGTTCATTATTATGTCGTGCTTTAGAATACCTCTTATGAGCAACCATGGCATGTTTGAACTCAGTTACAGCCAGGGCCTTCTTTTGCTTCGGTAGTGTTGACTCCACACTCTGAAGGAGAGTATTGGCTGCTGAAACGGCTGTTTGGGTTTGCATTCTGGATTTTGAGTAAATGACATTACTTAAATTAGCATGGAAACAAAAACTTTCATACATATAACTAGTATCCTCTAATACACCAATAATTAAAGAACATATTTTTCAGCTTCCAATGTTTACAAAGACAGGCTGCGTTCCTTCTGGTTACTTTTCGGAAACACAAACTAGTTTCCCTCTTCCTACAAAAGCCTCAAAACTCGTGCAAATATTGATGGCAATATTCTAATGTTGCTTATAGTTGTTTCCGAGCTACTTATTCAAGTTGAAGACTCATCATCATTAATTTCATTATCATATCATATGTTTGGCCATGATCATAAGAGT
The DNA here is from genome assembly GCF_046630445.1 of Rutidosis leptorrhynchoides. NCBI lineage: Eukaryota > Viridiplantae > Streptophyta > Magnoliopsida > Asterales > Asteraceae > Rutidosis > Rutidosis leptorrhynchoides. Next base: position 86,814,566 of record NC_092336.1, on the reverse strand, counting down.
AGTGTGCATTAGAAATTTAGAACTTTCGGGTAACTGAACGCACCCTTACTGTTCCGTTTTCAGTTCTATAATATCGTAATTCATACTTTACATAATAATAATAATATATAATAATAAAGCCAACTATAAAACAATCGATTAGTGCCTTAAAATTTCAGCTCAAGATAACAATTTCATAACATAATTTAATAACAAAATTACAATTAAGGGGTAAGGGAAACATACTTAGGAAGAAGGCGAAAGGCAGTGAGTACATCTTGGATGACGATAGATTGCAAAGATTTGGGGAATTTAGGATACGATAATTTGAGAATTAAGGCGAGCTCTTTACAAGCTGATGAATAATGGCGGGTTGTTAATGAATCTTCAATTGCTAATTTTCGATATCTATCAAACGCTCCCGATTTCATCTTTTTTATTTTTCGATTTAATTTTCCATATATCTTCAAAAATGTTTGAAGGTTTAGGGAAAATCTATATGAGAAATGTTGAATTGTTGATTGTGCGTGATTTGATTGGTGCACTTTCCGTTTTGGCGTCAAATATCCGAATCGTACCCGAATCGTTATTTGGTTTAGGCTTATTGTTCTGATTTGGGCTTGAGTAATTTAGACTACTTAAAGATAGGACCCAATTTCATTAACAAACCTGTAACATTAAGGTTAGCCCATATTGTATTTTATCGATGTAATATGTGAATACAGCCTATGGGCCGAAACTGTTGGCGGTCATGTGTTCAGTGAAGTCTGTGCACAGACCGACTTCAATCTGTGCATAGACTATGTGCACAGACTGACTTAAGTCTGTACACAGATTGACTTTAGTATGTGTGCAAACTGAATTTTTTTTTTTTTAGTCTGTGAGCATAGACAAAAATAAGTGCATATGCTAGGTGCATGTGCATTCAGTCTTTGAAGTTCTGTGGTTCCCTCCTACCCTTAGTTCTATGAGGATCATAACATGCATATGGTTAATATGTAAGATATTTTAAGAATTACTTCTGTTTACATCTTCATACAAACATGGAGCATAATACTTAACATACTGTTTGTTGTATTGTGGTTCAAGTAGGGAATTTTCACACTTGTGATTGTAAATAAATGCTAATGAACATATATATTGACAGGCTATAATGATTGATCCTTTTATGAACAAGTAATTAATACATGAAACTTCTCGAACACATAATTAACCTTGCAAAGTAAACAATGGATCCTCTCCTAGCTTGATCTTCTTTGATGACGAAAGAAATGGCTAATATTAGTAACTCCATGTAACAGCCTCATTTGCATCCTGAATAATAACAAGTTGTTAGAATTGTAGTGTATTTAGATTAAGTTATTAGTTTTAATTTAGATGTTTATAGTGATGGATGTTTATGTTATGAGGGGATTTTTATAAATGCTGAAGACTTGTTGTTTTGAAAGAAGTGATTCTTTATTGCTATTGAATTGTGTTGTGTTTTTTTGTGTACATCTCATTTCACAACATCACAAGACTATTTATAGGCATCATATATGTTGGCTAGAACTATCTAGCAATTTCTAAATTTTTTTACTAACTAACCTTCTAGCTAGTTCTTAGATAATATCTTCTTCAAATATCTACTATATGTATCTTCTACCAACTTCTAGTTAATACATTTCTAAATATCTGTTACTAGTAAATATCTAATACTAGTAAGTATTAGTTAATTCTAGATTAAACTAGAAAAATATTAATATTTCAACACTCCTCCTTAATGTTTTTCGGTATTACTCCCAGCATGTTGCGTAAAAGCTCGAACTTGGGTCTTGGCAACCCTTTTGTGAAAATATCTGCAATCTGCTCCTCAGTTTTGCAGTATTTTAATTCGATGTCTTTTTTGGCACAACTTTCTCGCAGAAAGTGATATTTGATGTCTATATGTTTTGCTCTGCCATGAAACACCGGATTCTTTGCCATAGCAATTGCAGACTTGTTGTCGCAGAATATTTGAGTAGCTTCGTCTTGTTTTTCGCCCATGTCTTCAAGTATTCTTCTTAGCCATTTAGTTTGATTAGCTGAGTTTGCGGCTGCGACGTACTCAGCTTCAGCTGATGATTGTGCCATCGTTTCTTGTTTCTTTGATGCCCATGAGAAGACACCAGATCCAAGTGAGAATGTGTATCCAGAAGTACTTCTCATGTCATCCACCGATCCGGCCCAATCACTATCAGTGTATCCATGAAGCTTCGAGTCTATAGTGGGCTTGTACCATATTCCATAGTCCATGGTACCTTGCAAGTATCTTAGTATTCTTTTAGAAGCTCCGTAATGTATTTGAGTAGGGTTTTGCATGTACCTGGATAGCAGACTCGTTGCGTACATGATGTCTGGTCTTGTTGCTGTTAGATATAGTAGACTTTCAATGAGACTTCTGAATCTTGAAGCATCCGCTTTCTCCGATCCATCTTCTTGTCTCATCTTCTCATTGGCAACTAGTGGCGTCGCGACGGTTTTACAACCGTATAGTTTAAACTTTTTCAGGAGATTTTCTGTGTATTTCCTTTGGCATATGAAGATGCCTTCCTTTTCTTGACTGATTTCGATGCCAAAAAAATAGCGCATCAAACCAAGGTCGCTCATCTCGAACATTTTCATCATGTCTTCCTTAAACTCTTGTATCATTCTCTCATTGTTTCCCGTATATATAAGATCATCAACATACAAGGAAATAATGAGAGTGTCAGAGTTACCTTGGGTTTTGATGTAGAGTGTGGACTCACTTTGACTCCTCCTGAATCCTGAACTTGTGAAGTAGCTGTCAATTCGACTGTACCATGCGTGTGGTGCTTGTTTAAGTCCATATAAGGCTTTCTTGAGCTTCAGGACTTGGTCTTCTTTTTCTTTCTGAATGAACCCTTGTGGTTGCTCTACGTATATTTCTTCTTCGAGATACCCATTTAGAAAGGCTGATTTTACATCTAGTTGGTAAATCTTCCACCTTCTTTGAGCTGCTAGCGCCACAAGTGCTCTTATAGTATCCAGTCGAGCTACGGGTACGAAAGTTTCATTGTAGTCGACTCCTGACTGTTGTGAGTAGCCTTTTGCAACTAGCCTTGCTTTATGTTTTTGTATAGAACCGTCAGGGTTGAGCTTTGTTTTGTAAACCCACTTGACTCCAATGATTTCTTTATCTGTGGGATGATCAACTAACTCCCATGTGTTATTTTTCTCTATCATTCTGATTTCTTCGTTCATAGCAGTCACCCACTTTTCATCTTTGGATGTAACTTCATAGCTTTCAGGTTCTATAGTTGTGAAGTTGCAAGTCTCGTACACCTCTGCTAACTTTTTAACTCTTTCCGGTGTTGACTCCGGACTTGATTCTTCTTGCGCTGAAGGTAATGTTGCTGAAGGAGAACTTGGCGTAGCAGGGCTCATTTCTCCGGTACTTTCATCTTGTCCAGAATGCTCCATTTGTAGTGGTTGTTGAGCTGGAGTTTCAATAGATATCCGCGGCAGATATGTTTGTTTTTCCACTTTGTCCTTTTCCCAGTTCCAAGAAGCGTCTTCGTCAAACTCCACGTCTCGACTGATCACAATGTTATTGGTCTTCAAGTTGTAGACTCTGTAGCCTTTTGACTGTGTGCTATAGCCCAAGAATATTCCTTTTTCTGATTTTTCTTGGAGCTTGTGACGTTTCTCCTTAGGAACATGGATGTAGCAAATACTCCCAAATACTCGCAGATGTTTCGCCGACGGTTTCCTTCCACTCCATGCCTCTATTGGAGTCTTGTTTTCTACGGCTTTCGTGGGACATCGATTTAGTATATATACAGCCGTGTATACAGCTTCAGCCCAAAAACTGTTTGGAAGACCTTTTTCGTGTATCATTGTTTTCGCCATTTCCATTACAGTTCTATTTTTGCGTTCAAAGACGCCATTTTGCTCAGGGGCATAACCAACAGTGAGTTGGCGTTTAACTCCTTCATCTTCGCAAAATTTATTGAATTGTGTAGAGGTATATTCCTTTCCTGTATCACTCCTTAGTGTTTTTATATGATGGCCACTACTCTTTTCTACAAAATTCTTGAACTTCTTGAATATAGTAAATACTTCAGATTTTTCACGCATGAAATAAACTCATGTCATTCTAGAATAGTCATCGATGAAGAGAATAAAGTACCTGTTTTGGTTAAGAGACGGGGTCCTCATTGGTCCACATACGACAGTGTGCACCAGCTCTAGTATACCTTTCGCTCTTCAAGCTTTGTCACGAGGGAAAGGTTTTCGGTGCTGCTTGCCGATCATACAACTTTCACACTTATCATTGATCTCGTCTATGTTCGGCAAGTCTCTCATCATATTCTTCTGTTGGAGGATTTTTAGTGCGTGAAAGTTAAAGTGGCCAAATCTTCGATGTCATAGCCATGATTCTTCAACTTGAACTTTCATGGCCGTGTCTCTGATATACTGCCAACGAAGCGGAAAGTTACGGTTCTCCATTGGCACCTCGGCTATTAATTTATAGTTGTTTTTCTTGTCACGAATAACACATGATTTGTCTTCGAAGAGTAAAGAGTATCCGTGCTCCATCATTTAACCAACACTTAGCAAGTTACTCGCTAAGCTTGGTACTAAAAGAACGTCATTAACAGATCGAGTGACGTTATTAGTTTGAACAGTTATCGTACCTTTGCCTTTAGTTTCAACAAGCGCTCCATTCCCTAGTTTGACGCGGGACTTTACGGACGTGTTGATACTATCAAATAACTTTTCATCTCCTGTCATGTGGTTGCTGCACCCACTGTCGATCAACCAAGTATCGTCCCTCTGTTTATTTGCGACATGACAGGCATAGAATAGCTGATTTTTGTTCTCCTGTATATCTTCACTTTCTTCTGTGAAGTTAGCTCGATGATTTTGTTTTAAACGGCAATCTTTTTCTAGATGCCCAAATCTTTTGCAGTTATTGCATTGTGGATTTCCTTTGTGAAAACAATCTTTCTCCAAGTGGTTTGTCTTTTTGCAAATACCACATGGAGGATAGGTTTTTCTTCTCGAATCGAACCCGGTTCTGGGTTTTTCTCCTCCTCTCGAGTTTTCTTGAAAATTTCTTTTCCCCTCAATATTAGATTTTTGAGACCTTAATTTGAGTTTAGACTGAAAGGCACTTTCAAGTGAGTTTTCACTACGCCGACTCAGTCTAGCCTCACATGCTTCAAGAGAGCCAATTAAATCTTGTACCGACAGAGTCTCGATGTCTTTCGACTCTTCGATAGAAGTAATGACATGATCGTATTTTTCAGTCATATTGATAAGTATTTTTTCTACGATCCTTTTATCAGTTATAGAATCTCCATAGGCTCTCATTTGATTTACTATTTCTTTGATTCTAGAGTAGTAGTATTTAACGGTCTCGGTCTCTTTCATATTCAAATTTTCAAAATCCTGTCTTAGAGTTAGTAGTTTGACGGATCTTACCTTAACGTTTCCTTGAAATTCTTCTTGAAGTATTTTCCACGCCTCCTTGGCTGTCGTAGCTCCCATGATTCGTGGAAAGATGGACGGTGTTAAGGCTTGTTGAATATATCCTAGAGCGGCAACATTTCTTATAACATTTTTGTTGTATTTTTCATGTTCTTCCGCGGACAGAGTTTCGACGTCTTTTGGAGTTGTAAAACCGACTTCGGCAATATCCCATAAGCTTTGAGCTTGGAAATATGTCTTCATTCGGATACTCCAAAAATCATAGTTATCACCATCAAAGATGGGGACGGGAATATTGTACGCACCAACGGTAGTCATGGTGTACTCGAACGAACGTCCAACCTGGCTCTGATACCACTTGTTAGAATTGTAGTGTATTTAGATTAAGTTATTAGTTTTAATTTAGATGTTTATAGTGATGGATGTTTATGTTATGAGGGGATTTTTATAAATGTTGAAGACTTGTTGTTTTGAAAGAAGTGATTCTTTATTGTTATTGAATTGTGTTGTGTTTTTTGTGTACATCTCATTTCACAACATCACGAGCCTATTTATCGGCATCATATATGTTGGCTAGAACTATCTAGCAATTTCTAATTTTTTTTACTAACCTTCTAGCTAGTTCTTAGATAATATCTTCTTCAAATATTTACTATATGTATCTTCTACCAACTTCTAATTAATACATTTCTAAATATCTGTTACTAGTAAATATCTAATACTAGTAAGTATTAGTTAATTCTAGATTAAACTAGAAAAACATTAATATTTGAACACAAGTATACATGATACATGATATAAGTTATATTATTTCATCTTTCATTTATCCTTTAGCAAAATATATGATTTAGAAAATGGTTGATTAGCAAATTTCTTATGCATTAAATCCGATAATTACACAAAAGAACATTGTCAAATATTACATACCAATTGTTTTCTTGCAGTGAAGAACTGCTTCATAAATTGAACTCTCAGAACCACAAGCTTCAATCGTGCCTGAAAATTCCCAATTCTTGGTTCCTTGTAGTTGACTAGCTTCACACCTTCTTATCATTCGTAGCCAAATCAATCTAACCATATTCAAATACTTTCGCACAACTCTTTTAGGTAATCTTTTACGCCAATGAAAGGATAAAAAATGTCGTCTTCGATAAGAACATGGAGTCATTGAAGAGACAGGTGAGACTGGATTGGCGCTCTCAATCGAATTGTAGATACCAGTATCCACTGGATTTAGTAAGAATGGAACAATAATCCCATTTGATATCAGTTCATCAGCATGAACACAAGGCTGCAATGTTGGCAGAATAAAGTTAAAATCTTGATGAAAAACAAGAAATCTTTGGGAAGCAGAAAGCTTTGGATCCATTTCAATGAAGTTGGAGTCATCAAATGCATCAAAAGAGGCCCTAATTGAACCTTTTGGGCTTTCAAAAGATGGTTTTGTGTTCACTAACCACCTGTATGAGAAGCTCTCAATAGAGAGTGATTCTTTAGTTTCCATATATGATTGGAGGGAAATTAAAATCAAAATTAAAATTATAACATGAATGATGATTTGAGGACTTTTTAATTTCAGTACCGAACTCCTTGTGTTGTGGTGTCTTTGTGTATACATGTATGTATTTATATATAGGGACATACAATTCATACATGTTCATGTAAGGACATCAATTTTGTGGTCCTTCAGTTCACACTACAGATAATATAAAATTGTTAGAGTGCTCCCAACGGTGCGTCCAGGAGAGCCGCCCAGCTCCGCCCAGGCTGGGCGCCGATGGCACCACCTCCGCCCAGGTCCCGCCCAGGTCCCGCCCACACCCCTCCGTCTCTCCACTCGTCCATTCTCAGCATATTTGTGGACGGGATTTTGTAAACATTTTCCACTCATCACTTTCTTTTTCCTTTTTTTTTTTAATTTTATTTGTTTTATGTTTGTGTGTAGAAGTGATGAAAATTGAGTTACATGTGCCTTTAGAGCGAAGAAGATGAAGATATGTGGCTATTGTGCTATTTTTAATTTTTAATTAATTGTGGGTCCCACATGTTTGGGGTCAAAATGGGTTACATGTGCTTTTCATATTTTATTTTACAGCGCCTTTTTAATCAATTTGATGGAACCTCCGATATTTAATCAATTTAATTTTTAAGTTTTAAAATTGATGTAATTTAATAATTAAAATTATAATTATAATATTAATAATAACAAAAGTATTTTAATTTAGTTAAAATAATAAATGTGGGTCCTAATATTGTGAGGAAGTAGTGTCTTTGTTAAGAGTGTTTAGTCCTGGGTTTAGTCCTGGAAGACATGTTGTCACCATTGTGAGCACTCTTAGTAAAATAAGGATGAAGTGGGAATACAAGAGACAGAAATGTGTACCCCACAAGATGTAATATTGCATGTTACGTTTTAATAGTAACTAGTTGTGGAGCCCTCGCTTCGCGCCGGGGGCTCCGTTTTGAATGCGAGTTAAAAAAAAGTCTTTATCTATTTTGTAAAAAAGAATTTTTTTCGACATCTAACATTGAAGGGTTGTTCCTTTTGTGAAAGTTGCTTCTTTTAGCGTTCGGGTTTTATTTAAAAAAAAATTAAGTAAAGTGGGGGTTCGATTTGTATTTTAATAAAAGTTAGGGGGTTAAGTTTGTGAAATGTGAAAAAAATATACGTATAAAGTGGGAGTTCGATTTCTATTTTAATAAAAGTTAGGGGGTTAAGTTTGTGAAAACTGAATATTAGAAAAGAAAAAAAAAGTTAGTAAAGTGGGGGTTCGATTTGTATTTTAATAAAAGTTAGGGGGTTAAGTTTGTGAAATTTGGGGAAAAATATATGTATAAAGTGGGGGTGCGATTTGTATTTTAATAAGAGTTGGGGGGTTAAGTTTGGGAAAAATATATATGTATAAAGTGGGGGTGCGATTTGTATTTTAATAAGAGTATAAAGTGGGGGTGTGATTTGTATTTTAATAAAAGTTGGGGGGTTAAGTTTGCGAAATTTGGGGAAAAATATATGTATAAAGTGGGGGTTCGATTTGTATTTTAATAAGAGTATAAAGTGGGGGTGCGATTTGTATTTTAATAAAAGTTGGGGGGTTAAGTTTGAGAAAAATATATGTATAAAGTGGGGGTGCGATTTGTATTTTAATAAGAGTATAAAGTGGGGGTGTGATTTGTATGTTAATAAAAGTTTAGGGGTTAAGTTTGGGAAAGGTGGGAAAAGGAATAGTACTATTCATTTCTCCTATCCCTTTTAGATATAGGTATATAATAGAAGTGGTATTGATATTATATGGTAATGGTATTCATGATAAAATTTTTTTTTGCCAAGAAGTAGGAAATTTTTTTATAAAAAATTAGTAAAATAAAATTAAAAATAAAACTGAACAAAATGGTAGAATCAAATTTCTATGCATAATCATGAAGTATGACTAATTTTGATGGTTTATAAACCAATTTAATTTAATCTATGTATGATAATATCAACAAACAAAAGAGTTTCAGGGCCCAAGGGATATTTGCCCCTTTTAACAATTGTATTATTAAGACATCAAATAAGTTAGAAGTGTCTAGGGGCAAGTCAACATACAAAGCATGAAACAATCAGACTTGTCACATAAAATTGTATAATTCAAAGAAACATGCATGCTCACATTAAATTATCAACATTTACAAAGATTCCACATCTTTGTCTAAGCAATCCATTATTATATAGATCAACTTGTGGATCTAATAGATATTAACTCTAGAAAATACTATTTTAGCTTATGCAACAAATCATATTTGTGAGCGTTGGGAAGTTAATTAGTCTTTGCAAAGGTCTCCATATAGCACTTTGACAATTATTAATTATTTCTATTCTAAAACTCGAATGTGACCTTTTCAATATAAGAAGGGTACCCATATCTCATGCATTCAAGCCAAGTTTTGGCCTCTTAAAAGCGTTGTTTAATTATGAGTTAAGCAACATAATATCATATATGGCTTGACTTCAACATGTTATGTTCTTACTATTTGCTTATTCATACGTTAATTCGTAGTCATTGACTCGATTACGTCTACACCACAAGATGATGGGGCAGCAGGGCTATAGATAAAATCATAGATGAACCTCAATTGAATTTTGCAAATCTATAGAACAAAATTTCAATGGACTGCAAATTTCAGTGATTTACTTCCACCGGAAATGTTGTAAAACAGTTAAAAAAAATGTCAAACCATGCAAACAAAAATAGGAGACTAAGGTCCCGGATCATAGTCGGGGGATTGAAACAAACAGACAGAAAAAAAGACAACTGCGTAGCAATCCATAACGAAAAAAGGACTTTGAAAACCAACCAAATGGTCCCTTTTTCATCTCCTTCATTGAGGACAAAAAGGCAACTGTAACCCCAAAAGCTAATATCTTCTTTAGAAGAAGGAGGTTTCTAACTGTAAAGAGAACATCAACTTGAAATCAAGTAATCAAATTGACATGTAGTGTTAGAACTCAGCAACATAATGGGTCAAGTTACCATTTTAGGTAATGAGACTTTTGGGATCAGAAAGAGACTTTCATCCTTTCCCGTTAAAGACAAGTCAAAAGGTCAAAGCTAAGTGCCAAACAAACGGTTCCAACTGACCAATCTACGGCATATATTTCCTTAAATGTAATAGGGGGTTTCAAAAGTATAATGGAGCCATCCCTAAACAAGAAATAGCTGTTAATCAATGTTTGTGTATAAAACATCTCATAGTCAAATGTATAGAATATAAGAACAATTGTATCAATTCTGTGACGCCCCGTACTAAATCATCATGTACGGACCATCAACAACAGGATCATTACAAGGTCAAACACTATATGCGTTTTCAAAACAAGTTTGCATCCATATCAAAAGGTGACGTCATAACTAACGTCAATTGTTTTACATCAAAAGTATGCTTCAATGAACAGAAGCAAAGGTAATAGTACGTGACCCTTAGGTCGTTACAATTCATAGTTCAAAAGTAATTAAGTTTGAATGCAAGATAAAGTAATTCATGCGGAGATAACTCTAGAGCAGCGGGTGTCTACAGCAAGACTAGTACACAGCGGAAGCAAGCAAACCTTAAGCACCTGAGAAAAACATGCTTAAAAATGTCAACACGAATGTTGGTGAGCTATAGTTTAAGTATAACAGTAATGTAAGGTAGACCACGAGATTTCAGTGCTACAAAGAGCGTTTCAAAAGTAATCCAAATCAGTATGTTAAGTATATGCTCAACCGTGGGCACTCGGTAACTAACTTAACGTTTAATAAAATAATACCCCCTGAAAGTACACTTGGCGAGTGCGTATGTTTACGAAGTATTAAACACTCGTTAAATGCTAGCGCTACTAGCCCGAGTGGGGATGTCAAACCCTATGGATCCATATCTAAGATTCGCGTTCACGGTTCAAAAACCAATGATTAAACGTTACCGAGCTAAAGGGAATGTTTCTGCCGTTATATAACCCACACATATATAAGTTTAAGTACTCATGCCTAGTATGTAAAACATAAAATCCGCATGTATTCTCAGTTCCCAAAATAGTTAAAGTAAAAAGGGAATGCTATAACTCACAATGATAAAGTAGCGGTAAAGTCGAGTCGGGAAAAGTGTGCAAGTAATCGGTCTGAAAGTCCTCAACCTAAGTCAAATAATACTAAGTCAGTAAGTCGTCTGAATAGGTTTAAAAGTACATAAATAAGGTCTTAAAGGTCATCATCATTCATCATCAAACAAAAGGCGTAAAGTAAGTTTCGTTTATGAAAGTAGTTTAAAACAAAGGCTGACTTCAGTCAGTCACCACGGCCTCTACCCTTACTGAATTAAGGTGAGACCAGTAGCCATAGCTCCGTATATGAGTCCTTTAAGTGTGGTAAAATTTACAGAAGCAAACTCGTCTTCGTTTGACCGTGGCGATGGTCTAAGTGCGAGTAGGTCAGAAATTTCTGCACAACGTTAAAAGGACATTGTGACGATCGGAGGGCCATAAATCCTAAACCGTAACTCGGATTAAGACGAGTCCTATATGAAAAGTTATCTAATCGAACAGATATATTTGAAAATCATAATCACAACAGCCCAGGTCTACTGGTCTGTTACAGAAACCATACAACTGTAGGTAGCAGACAGAAAGCAGAAAAATAATGGGTTCCGGTGAGTTTGGTGCTTGATGTTCATCATGGTTCTCATCCTTGATGCCTATAGCTTCAAGTGTACAACTCATTGATGTGTTTACATCATATTTACCATGGTTTGACCATCATAACCCAAGTGTAAGTCTAAGACATGAAGCACAACTCACTTAAGAGTTGTATGAAGTTTGATGAACCAAAGTTACATCAAAGTCTTAGATCTAACACATACATGAACTTTAAAACTAATAATAAGTTACAAACTTGAAAGTAAACTAACTAATCAAGATCTTAAGATGTAGAACATAGTTCTTAGTTAGATCTTGAAGATCCAAGACTCAAAAGTCTAGATCAAGCATAAGTATACAAAGTTATATTTAAAGAAAAACTTATTTGTGTGTTCTTGAACTTTCAAGTTAACTTTTAGTTCAAGATAGTATGGGATCAAGACTAACTTGTAGTACTTGACCATTTAAACTAACTACATGAAATTAAAGTGCATAAATGAAGAAGTATCTAAGTAAATAAGTAAAAGGTTCATGGTTGTTCATACTTTTAAAGATTCAACCAAAGTTTGATCTTTAAGTAAAGTAAACTTTGAGTTTACTTCAAGAACTACAAGTGTGATTTTAATCAACACATGAACTTGCAATCTTTTAAGAAAGTGTATGTAGAACATAACTAGTAAGTTTATGTTCTTGTTGTTCTTGTAAAACAAGATAAAAGAAGAACCAAACTAGAAAGTTTATTCTTGTAACATGTAAGTAAGTAACAACAACTACTAGTAACTACAAGTAATCAAACATTAAACAAGAACAAGTAATAACAAGTAAATGATGATGATGATTAAGGGTGTTATGTCACGGTTTTAGCAAGAAGAAAAAGAGGAAAAGAAGTTCAAGTTACTCACAAGATTAGAGAGAAAAATGAGAGAAAAGTTGAGAGGAATCAAGTGTGTGAAAAGTGAAGTGAATTAATGAATCATGTAGTAAGAAAACTTGAAAGAAAAACCCTCCTTGATGCACTCTAGGCCACAGCCAGCAGAAATCAAAGGGAAAGGGGAGAAGTCCCTTGGTCATTAACATGTAAAAGTTACAAAAGATGGATAATAAGGGTGCATGCATGGGGATTAAGTGCAAACTAGATTCCTATGTGACTTAACTAACTAGTTGCAACTTAAATGACACTTACACATGAAAGACATGGGCTAGTGAATCCAATAAGGTGTAGGGTGGGCTTATAAGTCCATATTCATGAGTCCATTAACATTAAACAAGCCCAAGTTCCATTAATTTACCAATTAATCCAATTAAAGCCCAAGTAACTAACTAATAACCATAGTTAATTAAAATGATTAATAAACTTAATCATGAATGCAAATAATATCTAAAAATATTATTCGTGAAAGTTTCGTGTGTCACAAAGATATTTCGGGCAATTAAAGTCAAGTACGGGCAATCATGGTTACATGTAAATGTAATAACATACATTCGTTTAATCACACGCATTAATAATAATAATTATTAATAAATAAATGTTGGAAAAACCAGGGTCGTTACATTACCCACCTGTTAAAGAAAATTTCGTCCAGAAATTTTAAGGAGTGTCCAATAATGGTACCGTATTCGAATAAGAAGGAGCGTATCATAGTTCCATGAGACCCGTGGGCTCAGAAGTAAGTTATTTACCTTGAAAGGTACTTCGGCGTATGAAAGTGAGGATAGGTACATGTCGTTAATTAAGTCTCTTGTCCTACGAGATCAACAAATTGATTTCGTTTCCGAATAACATGAGTGTAGTGACCCGAACTTTTCCATGTTTATATATATTAATTGAGATTGATATTTACATGATTAAATGTTTCCAACATGTTAAGCAATCAAACTTGTTAATACTTGATTAATTGAAATAGGTTTCATATAGACAATTGACCACCCAAGTTGACCGGTGATTCACGAACGTTAAAACTTGTAAAAACTATATGATGACATATATATGGTTATATATATAGTTAACATGATATTATGATAAGTAAACATATCATTAATTATATTAACAATGAACTACATATGTAAAAACAAGACTACTAACTTAATGATTTTGAAACGAGACATATATGTAACGATTATCGTTGTAACGACATTTAATGTATATATATCATATTAAGAGATATTCGTACATCATAATATCATGATAATATAATAATTTAAAATCTCTTTTGATATTATAAACATTGGGTTAACAACATTTAACAAGATCGTTAACCTAAAGGTTTCAAAACAACATTTACATGTAACGACTAACGATGACTTAACGACTCAGTTAAAATGTATATACATGTAGTGTTTTAATATGTATTCATACACTTTTGAAAGACTTAAAGACACTTATCAAAATACTTCTACTTAACAAAAATGCTTACAATTACATCCTCGTTCAGTTTCATCAACAATTCTACTCGTATGCACCCGTATTCGTACTCGTACAATACACAGCTTTTAGATGTATGTACTATTGGTATATACACTCCAATGATCAGCTCTTAGCAGCCCATGTGAGTCACCTAACACATGTGGGAACCATCATTTGGCAACTAGCATGAAATATCTCATAAAATTACAAAAATATGAGTAATCATTCATGACTTATTTACATGAAAACAAAATAACATATCCTTTATATCTAATCCATACACCAACGACCAAAAACACCTACAAACACTTTCATTATTCAATTTTCTTCATCTAATTGATCTCTCTCAAGTTCTATCTTCAAGTTCTAAGTGTTCTTCATAAATTCCAAAAGTTCTAGTTTCATAAAATCAAGAATACTTTCAAGTTTGCTAGCTCACTTCCAATCTTGTAAGGTGATCATCCAAACTCAAGAAATCTTTGTTTCTTACAGTAGGTTATCATTCTAATACAAGGTAATAATCATATTCAAACTTTGGTTCAATTTCTATAATTATAACAATCTTATTTCAAGTGATGATCTTACTTGAACTTGTTTTCGTGTCATGATTCTGCTTCAAGAACTTCGAGCCATCCAAGGATCCATTGAAGCTAGATCCATTTTTCTCTTTTCCAGTAGGTTTATCCAAGGAACTTAAGGTAGTAATGATGTTCATAACATCATTCGATTCATACATATAAAGCTATCTTATTCGAAGGTTTAAACTTGTAATCACTAGAACATAGTTTAGTTAATTCTAAACTTGTTCGCAAACAAAAGTTAATCCTTCTAACTTGACTTTTAAAATCAACTAAACACATGTTCTATATCTATATGATATGCTAACTTAATGATTTAAAACCTGGAAACACGAAAAACACCGTAAAACCGGATTTACGCCGTCGTAGTAACACCGCGGGCTGTTTTGGGTTAGTTAATTAAAAACTATGATAAACTTTGATTTAAAAGTTGTTATTCTGAGAAAATGATTTTTATTATGAACATGAAACTATATCCAAAAATTATGGTTAAACTCAAAGTGGAAGTATGTTTTCTAAAATGGTCATCTAGACGTCGTTCTTTCGACTGAAATGACTACCTTTACAAAAACGACTTGTAACTTATTTTTCCGACTATAAACCTATACTTTTTTCTATTTAGATTCATAAAATAGAGTTCAATATGAAACCATAGCAATTTGATTCACTCAAAACGGATTTAAAATGAAGAAGTTATGGGTAAAACAAGATTGGATAATTTTTCTCATTTTAGCTACGTGAAAATTGGTAACAAATCTATTCCAACCATAACTTAATCAACTTGTATTGTATATTATGTAATCTTGAGATACCATAGACACGTATACAATGTTTCGACCTATCATTTTGACACATCTATATATATTTCAGAACAACCATAGACACTCTATATGTGAATGTTGGAGTTAGCTATACAGGGTTGAGGTTGATTCCAAAATATATATAGTTTGAGTTGTGATCAATACTGAGATACGTATACACTGGGTCGTGGATTGATTCAAGATAATATTTATCGATTTATTTCTGTACATCTAACTGTGGACAACTAGTTGTAGGTTACTAACGAGGACAGCTGACTTAATAAACTTAAAACATCAAAATATATTAAAAGTGTTGTAAATATATTTTGAACATACTTTGATATATATGTATATATTGTTATAGGTTCGTGAATCAACCAGTGGCCAAGTCTTACTTCCCGACGAAGTAAAAATCTGTGAAAGTGAGTTATAGTCCCACTTTTAAAATCTAATATTTTTGGGATGAGAATACATGCAGGTTTTATAAATGATTTACAAAATAGACACAAGTACGTGAAACTACATTCTATGGTTGAATTATCGAAATCGAATATGCCCCTTTTTATTAAGTCTGGTAATCTAAGAATTAGGGAACAGACACCCTAATTGACGCGAATCCTAAAGATAGATCTATCGGGCCCAACAAGCCCCATCCAAAGTACCGGATGCTTTAGTACTTCGAAATTTATATCATATCCGAAGGGTGTCCCGGAATGATGGGGATATTCTTATATATGCATCTTGTTAATGTCGGTTACCAGGTGTTCACCATATGAATGATTTTTATCTCTATGTATGGGATGTGTATTGAAATATGAAATCTTGTGGTCTATTATTATGATTTGATATATATAGGTTAAACCTATAACTCACCAACATTTTTGTTGACGTTTTAAGCATGTTTATTCTCAGGTGATTATTAAGAGCTTCCGCTGTCGCATACTTAAATAAGGACGAGATTTGGAGTCCATGCTTGTATGATATTGTGTAAAAACTGCATTCAAAAAACTTATTTTGTTGTAACATATTTGTATTGTAAACCATTATGTAATGGTCGTGTGTAAACAGGATATTTTAGATTATCATTATTTGATAATCTACGTAAAGCTTTTTAAACCTTTATTGATGAAATAAAGGTTATGGTTTGTTTTAAAATGAATGCAGTCTTTGAAAAACGTCTCATATAGAGGTCAAAACCTCGCAACGAAATCAATTAATATGGAACGTTTTTAATCAATAAGAACGGGACATTTCAATGAGTATGTCATCTGAATGTATATCCACAAAAGGAAAGATAGTGTGTTTAGCCTTACAGGCATCTTCAATGAGCTGGATGCGTGAATGTTTCTAACCTCATTTAAAACATTGAGCGTTTATGTCATAATAATAATCTGATAGGTAAGATGGAAAACATGGTGATCATAACCATGCGTTTTGAAGTCTGGATAGTATTAGCCACGGGTTGTACTAATCCCTTGATTTTGAAAGGAGGCCAGAGGCATAAAGAACTCGATATTTAGGAACGTTTCATTTGAATAAGTGAATTGAAACTTTAGCTGAAAGTGACCAATCGGACTTGCAAGCCATAATTATTCGTAGTGTCTTCAGGACGGTCTGAATGAACAATGAAGGACATCACCTAATTTACCATAGTGAACTTATCCTTAGATGAAATGAAAGCACAGTTCCGTAATGTAACTTCATCCTTTCAGTTACATGTTGAAGTTAGGGTTATCATTAACTAGAGCAACATACAGTTACAACCACTGAAGGAAGAAATATATAGAGTATCCACCTGAGTGTCGTAGATGTTTTAAGTTGTCCCTTCCCAAGGGATAACAAGATTCATAGGTTCTCAGAGTATCTTATATTACATTTCCGAAAGAAATTCGCACGGAAAGTGTGGTCTTTGAACGAGAGTGAACTCTTGGTCCTAGAGAATGGTTTACTCCGAGTGAAATGAATCTCCAAAATAACTCTTGTATCTCAACATACTGATTCATAGAGATGATGTTTACGAGGGTGTTGCGTTTAGCCGTGAAATTTTGAGGGCAGAAACTCACCTAGTGCTTTTCCTACAATGGGGCGACCACTGAGTGTACTCTGGAAAGCTGATTTATCGGCCCGCGTTTTTATCATGTCTAACTTTAAAAAGATCATTTTATGGGTGCAAAGATTTTCTAACAAATTTTATAAAACCGCCATCCAAAGTGGCTCAAGAGTTTTTAACAGAGATCTTAATAGTAAGTTTCATCTCCAACAGAGGGTGAGAAAAAGTGTGATCCATACATGGTGTAGTCTAATACGAAAGCCTTTATTAAAATCAACTAATGGAGTTTTGAAAAACAAAACCTTTGAACGTTTGTTGTGACAACGTAAACGGGACGAAGTTCCTGGTAAATTTAGAAGTAGGTACAACGTGTACCATTTTGCACAAAACTATTTAACTTAAGTTGAATAACTCGGTAAAGGAGCGGTCTTTAAATAATTTGAAGATATAACTTGGTATCAAAATAAATAAGTATAAATTTATACCTATTTGATTTTATAATTCGTATAAGGGACAGAAAAGTTTTTAGTACTTTCATTGTCTGTAAATCTTGTGAGGACCGCACAAATAAACAACGTCTAAAATTTTTGACAAGCATAGTTTTTCGTATTTCAAAGGTTACGAGTTGAAAAAGATTGGGTGGAAAAACTTTGAATCATCGGGTGACCAGTTACTAGGTAATGAAAACTAATGACATAAATGCAGTTTTGGTAATTATCAGGACACAAGTCTTTGGGCTAAAAGTATTCATGTGCGAGGCTGTTGTTAAAAGGTGAGGTATGAAGGATAGAGCACGAGGATGAGAAGTTAATCGCTTCTTGAATTTGCAAAATGCCAAACAGGTCGTGACTAATAATGAAGTCAGAATACCGATGGTGTTAATGTTACTAAATGAGAGTTTCTTGGAATGAGTTAGGACTTAGAGTTATGTAAGGAAGAGCATTATTCTAACTGGTGTGGTGAAATAAATCCATGGGGTAAGGCAATAGTTTTGAATGGTTTATGTGGATGTCCGAAGGCCTTTCATGACGTGGTAGTCAGTGACTTTATCACATATACACGAATCTCTCGATTTCGACGGTTATAAAGCCTTTATGATGACTTGGATACGGATAAGCAACAAAAATTTTATATAATAAGCAACGAAGGTTTTATAAAAAAAAATCGTTTATGGTGACAATGTAAGAGAAGGAATGAAGTTCTTAGTAAATTAGGGTTATGTACAACACGTACCGTTCAAAGTATGATATCCTTTGAATAAAAGATTTGATTTGTAAAAGTGAAGGTGAAGTTTCATATGTACTTGTCAAAAATAAGTACTCATTTACTTTATTTTATATAACGGATACGATTTCAAAAAAAAATTTTTTTGCATGAATGGCAAACAAAATAAATTTATTTTTATAAAGCTTTGAGAGGATAGCACAGTAAAATAATGTGTGTAAAGTTTTGGCAAACAAAATTTCATATTTCGGAGGTTACAAGTTGGAAAAGATTGATGAGAATCGAGTAAAAGACTTTTGAAAATTTCGAGTGATATTTGAGGTAATAAAAACCATTGAATTTATATGTGTTTGACGACTATTAGTAGGGCATAAGTCCTTTGACCAAAAATGCTTAAGTGTGAAGTTGTTGGTTATAAGTGAGATACGAATGGGAGGGTATGAGGATAAGAGTTAACTTCTCATTGATTTTAGGAAAATTTCAAACTGGTACGACTAATATCGAAGTAAGAAGGATGATGTTGTGGTTATCGTCGAATAAGAAGTTTCTCGTAATAAGTTAGGATTTAGAGTTGCGTAAGAATGAGTATCAAATGAGAATTCTCGGGAAATCTTCAATATAGAATTTGAATTGTTGAAGTGACGGAATACAATTCCTTTAAGTATCGTTGTGCAAGTTTGTCCATTGTATCGGTTTCTTTCATGGCTAGAAGGTGAGCAGTTTTGGCGAGATGGTCAATAATAACCCTGATGATGTCCTAACCGCCTTACCGTCTCTGGTAGTTTAGTGATGAATTTCTTCCCATTTCCATTGTGGGATTTCAGGTCGTTGTCATGTAACTAATAAGCTTCAGTTTTTGGGCTACAACTCTTCCCATAATAGTTTCACCATTCTTGCGAGGTATACGAATAAAATTTCCTCATTATAAATAAATTCCGCTTTCATCCTTGAAAGTTAGTTCGTTCCAACTATTTCTTCAAGCTTCCTAACTTGATGAGTATTAAGTTAATCTTAAAGTTCATCCCAAATCAAATCTTACTGTACTACTGTGAAAAATTCTATCAATCTTCTCAAATAACATATGCCTGTACATAGGTAACTAACCCTTCTCAACTACTACATTAAAACTCCAAAGTTTGGTTAACAGGAGGTCATCTCCAAATGACCCACCTGTTAATCTTAAAGTACCACCTTAAATTATTCCTCTATCTCCGCCAGCTTACCATTTGCTGGTCCTATAGAATACCTAACTCTCATGGTTGTTGATGGCTTATTACTCATAACGCTAAGGTGCTTAGATATAAGGTTTCTATCGTTCTAGTATTAAACAACTCCGAAACAATAAAACGTTGTGATGGAACGTACCCTAACCAAAATCAGGATCCATGCGAGTTTCTATACTGGGATAACGATTGCTCTACCACAAGTTAGTACAAAGTTTTTCCTATTTGAGAACTTTTTCCTTAAATGTCCAGGGTGTCGATCTCTAATACAAATTTTTGGGTTATCAATTCTGCAATCAAGGCCCTTCTTTTACAGTACCTGGGCTACGTGGTTATTCTTTCCCTACCTTTAACAGGCTACAATGTGTATGCTCAAGTGATTCCTAACAAAATTTTCCCTGGATCACCCCATATTCCTCATGTAGTAATATTGGAACTTCTGCATGATTTACTTCAATATAATCACGCTGGCCTGGCGTCATTATATTGTACTAAATCGTACGTTCATTCTAATATCAATCCATATGGTCAATGTAACGTGATCACTTCCAATTATACACAATTTCATCTAACGGTGCTTTATCTATGCCATCTCAAAATAGAATCGACATAACTAATCTCGCAGTTTCTCGATGTGGGTGCGTAGGTTCCGTAGACCATGTATTAATGCTTAAGTGTCCCGAAGTTTCTTCAAAGGTTCGGATTCAGGTAACGTTGTTAGGTTCCTTCTAAATATTCAATCCGGGTCTCGTGTCGGGTTGTACGTGTAGCAAGTAGTAATACGATGTGTTTGAGCATCAGTAGAAGGTACTATGACCTTGTGAAAGGAGATGTCCTCCCGACTTATCCAATGTTTAGGGGTGGTAGGGACTTAAGTGCAGAAGTGTCGTTAGATCGTTGAGCAGTCGTGAAGAATGAAAGAGTTAAGTGACGGTCACGAGAGCGTACAGTGTATGTGTCAACTGAACAATCTTCTAGATTGCGTGAAGTAATGTTTCGATCTCTGGAACGGTGGAACAGTAGTAACAGGTGGATTGCACTACTAGTTCTTAGGGTTAGACGAGTGGGAAAGTAGTTCAGGAAAACATCTGAACCGGGAAGGATAAGTTCTCCAAGTCGGTATAACAGATAGGAGACTGGTAGCAAGAGCTTAATCAGGCATAGCAACTACAGCAGCCTAGATCGTTCACAGCAGTATGTAGCATGGCAATAGTAACAGTATCATACCGAGGTAACATGCTAAAGGCAGATAGTGGCATGTAGTAATATATCACAGTAGCATGCAATCGAAGGCGAATAATAGCATGCAGTAGTGAAACATGTAGTAGTATACGGCATATAGCAGTAAAAAGTAAGCAACAGCATGCAGTAAGTGCAGCGGAAACAAGTAACTAGCAAGTTGTAGATTAGTCCCATTAGTGAATCCTACTCGGGTCGGTCTTAGACTCACTAATGCAACCTAATTCCCTACAACCAATGCTCTGATACCAAATGTGACGCCCCGTACTAAATCATCATGTACGGACCATCAACAACAGGATTATTACAAGGTCAAACACTATATGCGTTTTCAAAACAAGTTTGCATCCATATCAAAAGGTGACGTCATAACTAACGTCAATTGTTTTACATCAAAAGTATGCTTCAATGAACAGAAGCAAAGGTAATAGTACGTGACCCTTAGGTCGTTACAATTCATAGTTCAAAAGTAATTAAGTTTGAATGCAAGATAAAGTAATTCATGCGGAGATAACTCTAGAGCAGCGGGTGTCTACAGCAAGACTAGTACACAGCGGAAGCAAGCAAACCTTAAGCACATGAGAAAAACATGCTTAAAAATGTCAACACGAATGTTGGTGAGCTATAGTTTAAGTATAACAGTAATGTAAGGTAGGCCATGAGATTTCAGTGCTACAAAGAGCGTTTCAAAAGTAATCCAAATCAGTATGTTAAGTATATGCTCAACCGTGGGCACTCGGTAACTAACTTAACGTTTAATAAAATAATACCCCCTGAAAGTACACTTGGCGAGTGCGTATGTTTACGAAGTATTAAACACTCGTTAAATGCTAGCGCTACTAGCCCGAGTGGGGATGCCAAACCCTATGGATCCATATCTAAGATTCGCGTTCACGGTTCAAAAACCAATGATTAAACGTTACCGAGCTAAAGGGAATGTTTCTGCCGTTATATAACCCACACATATATAAGTTTAAGTACTCATGCCTAGTATGTAAAACATAAAATCCGCATGTATTCTCAGTTCCTAAAATAGTTAAAGTAAAAAGGGAATGCTATAACTCACAATGATAAAGTAGCGGTAAAGTCGAGTCGGGAAAAGTGTGCAAGTAATCGGTCTGAAAGTCCTCAACCTAAGTCAAATAGTACTAAGTCAGTAAGTCATCTGAATAGGTTTAAAAGTACATAAATAAGGTCTTAAAGGTCATCATCATTCATCATCAAACAAAAGGCGTAAAGTAAGTTTCGTTTATGAAAGTAGTTTAAAACAAAGGCTGACTTCAGTCAGTCACCACGGCCTCTAACCTTACTGAATTAAGGTGAGACCAGTAGCCATGGCTCCGTATATGAGTCCTTTAAGTGTGGTAAAATTTACAGAAGCAAACTCGTCTTCGTTTGACCGTGGCGACGGTCTAAGTGCGAGTAGGTTAGAAATTTCTGCACAACGTTAAAAGGACATAGTGACGATCGGAGGGCCATAAATCCTAAACCGTAACTCGGATTAAGACGAGTCCTATATGAAAAGTTATCTAATCGAACAGAGCTATTTGAAAATCATAATCACAACAGCCCAAGTCTAATGGTCTGTTACAGAAACCATACAACTGTAGGTAGCAGACAGAAAGCAGAAAAATAATGGGTTCCGGTGAGTTTGGTGCTTGATGTTCATCATGGTTCTCATCCTTGATGCCTATAGCTTCAAGTGTACAACTCATTGATGTGTTTACATCATCTTTACCATGGTTTGACCATCATAACCCAAGTGTAAGTCTAAGACATGAAGCACAACTCACTTAAGAGTTGTATGAAGTTTGATGAACCAAAGTTACATCAAAGTCTTAGATCTAACACATACATGAACTTTAAAACTAATAATAAGTTACAAACTTGAAAGTAAACTAACTAATCAAGATCTTAAGATGTAGAACATAGTTCTTAGTTAGATCTTGAAAATCCAAGACTCAAAAGTCTAGATCAAGCATAAGTATACAAAGTTATATTTAAAGAAAAACTTATTTGTGTGTTCTTGAACTTTCAAGTTAACTTTTAGTTCAAGATAGTATGGGATCAAGACTAACTTGTAGTACTTGACCATTTAAACTAACTACATGAAATTAAAGTGCATAAATGAAGAAGTATCTAAGTAAATAAGTAAAAGGTTCATGGTTGTTCATACTTTTAAAGATTCAACCAAAGTTTGATCTTTAAGTAAAGTAAACTTTGAGTTTACTTCAAGAACTACAAGTGTGATTTTAATCAACACATGAACTTGCAATCTTTTAAGAAAGTGTATGTAGAACATAACTAGTAAGTTTATGTTCTTGTTGTTCTTGTAAAACAAGATAAAAGAAGAACCAAACAAGAAAGTTTATTCTTGTAACATGTAAGTAAGTAACAACAACTACTAGTAACTACAAGTAATCAAACATTAAACAAGAACAAGTAATAACAAGTAAATGATGATGATGATTAAGGGTGTTATGTCACGGTTTTAGCAAGAAGAAAAAGAGGAAAAGAAGTTCAAGTTACTCACAAGATTAGAGAGAAAAATGAGAGAAAAGTTGAGAGGAATCAAGTGTGTGAAAAGTGAAGTGAATTAATGAATCATGTAGTAAGAAAACTTGAAAGAAAAACCCTCCTTGATGCACTCTAGGCCACAGCCAGCAGAAATCAAAGGGAAAAGTGAAAAACACAATCACCACCAATCGATTAAAAGAAGGGACCAAAATCAATTTGCTTGCCTTCAAGTAATCGAAGAAGAAGAGGGATTCAAACCTTCTCTTCAATCGAACACCAATCTGAATCATATGAGTTCATATTCTGGTAATAGAGATGAATTAGAGAGAGAAATTAGACCTGGGAATAACAAACGCGTGCAAGATGGTTGGGAAAACAAATCTGGGGAATCCCAGGTTGGGAGAAATCCAAGACACGCATGTTCTGATCCCTTGGTCACGGGCTATTTTAAAAAGGGAGGTGTTGGGCTAAATCAAGGTATTGGGCCAAAACAAAAAGGGAAAGGTCAGGCCCAAAGTCTAATTTGTTGTGTTAAAAGGGCCAGAATCTCTAACTTAAATCTTTTTGATAAAACCCAACAAGATCAGGCCCAAAAGCTTAACGATTTCGAGGTCTAAAATTTTGAAAATAAAAATTTAACTGATAACGAATGTTTTATCGGAAAAGCCAATATTATTTCAAATAACATTAAGAATAACGAATGGATTTTTGATTGTGGTGCCACTCACACCATGAGTTTTGAAAAATCCAATTTTTATGCTCAATCAAAACCTCGGGTTAGTAAAATTCAAACGGCCAATGGAGGTGTTGTACAAGTTGAAGGGGGTAGGAAAATTGAAATTACTCCGACTATGAACTTATCTAATTGTTTATATATTCCAACCTTATCACACAAACTTTTATCCGTTAGTCACGTCACAAAAGAATAAATTGTTCCGTTTTACTACACCCCACTTTTTGTATCCTTCAAGATATCTGAACTGGAGAAATTATTGGGCGTGGTACCGAACGGGGCGGGTTGTATTATGTGAATGAAGTAACCTAACAAGGTACCATGATGCTTGCACATGGAACACCTAATAGAGAGGCATGGTTATGGCATAGGAGATTGGGCCACCATTCTGCTGGATACTTACATGCCCTATTTCCTAGCCTGTTTAAATCCAATGTTAATTTAAACCGTGAGACTTGTATTTTGACTAAAAATCACCGAAGTACATACAATCCTAGTGATACTAGGAAAGATGTACCTTTTGCTCTTATCCATTCTGATCTGTGGGGTCCTTCACCGATTATTGGAGGGAGGAATTTCCGGTACTTTGTTTTGTTTATTGATGACCATTCACGCATGACCTGGATTTATTTTTTAACTCACAAATCAGAAGTTTTTAAAAAACTTTCTCATTTTTATAAAATGGTACAAACTCAATTCAACAAAAATATACAAATTTTAAGATCCGATAATGGGGGTGAGTTTGTCAATACATCAATGAAACAATTTTGTGAAGATAAAGGAATTATTCACCAAACATCATGTGCTCATACCCCCGAACAAAATGGAGTAGCCGAACGTAAAAATCGACTGCTCTTAGAAATGACAAGAGCTTTATTAATTGAATCGAAAGTTCCAAAAAAAATTTAGCCTGAAGCTCTTGCAATCGCTACCTACCTTATTAACCGGCTACCAACTAAAGTTTTAGGCAAAAAAACTCCAAAGGATACTCTTTCCCAATTTCATACCCTTCCGACCGCATTTATCATTGAACCTCGAATATTGAGGTGTTCGGTCTTTGTCCACATTCTGAAAAACGAACGTACTAAACTTGATCCATGTGCGGAAAAATGTGTTATGGTTGGTTATGGAATAAACCAAAAAGGATATCGGTGTTATAGCCCTAAAAGGCGTCATGTCTTCACTACAATGAATTGTGACTTCCTCGAAACCGAATAGTTCTACAATAATACCCAACTCACGAGTGAGAGGGAGAATGACAGTAATGACACTCTCAGTTGGATGACATGGGTTTCACCTCAAATACCTCAAACACAAAACCCTGATCCACCTCAAACACAAGAGCCCGAGGCAACAAAAAACCCCGAACCCATACAAACTCCAACACTAAACCCCGAGCCAACACAAGACCATGAACCCACAGAAACTATCCCACCAAACCATGAGACTACTGAAACCTCCTCGAACAATGAACATTAAACCTATGAGGAATAAAATGACACAAATTCTGATGAAACCACCCAACGATATTGTGATGGCCCCGTCAATACACTTAACGGCTCCGTCTCTTGGTCCCACAGCTTGATTAAACTTTAAATGAATTTAATAAACAACATTGCATTCTCTTATTCAAAAGTTTCCCAAAAAGGAAATTTACCAAAATATGCAGTTTAAACAAACTCAACATATTAAATAACCAAAGTTGACATAAAACATAGCCAACCAAAATACCCACAAGTTTAAATATCCAAAAAGAGAATGCAAATTTAATGTTTCATAAATCTTTTAACAAAATCTGCCCATATGCATGCAGACACTCCTAACACAGCGGAAGCACCAAACAATCAAGTACCTGTGAAAACATGCGAGTAAACTGTCAACAAAAATGTTGAGTGAATTATAGGTTTAAATAAACGTATAAACTTTAGACCACAAGGTTTAAAATGTTAGAAAACATAAAACATTATTCTATTATCTATGAGCCACCTGGTAACCACTTAACCATTTATTTACCATTGCCAAACACAATATATATATACACTGAACAAGTGTATCTTCAAATAAATACGAAGTACTAACATATTCCGATTATAAATTGCTAGCGCGACTATCTCGAAATGGGGCTGTCAAGCCCGATAGATCTATCCATAGGATTCGCGTTCACCAGTAGAACCAGTGATTACAGTTACCAGACTAGGGAATATTTTTGTTCAACTCATAATGAATAATTTAAATTTAATTGTCACTTGTGTCTAAACGTAAAACAAAATGCATATAATCACATCCCAAAAATATACTTTAAAAAATATGAAAAACGGGACTATAACTCACCTTAAAGCAAATGAAGTAACCACACAAAAAGCGAACAGCAAACGAAGTAAAGTGATCAAGAATGATCACAACGCCGACCTATAAATAAAGCAGGTCGATATAAATAACTAACTTAGGTCAAGTCTTAGTATGATAGCTATAGTACTTGTTGCAAGTAGACATAGAACAACACTCAATATGCTTCGGTTTGATCAGAACAACTTAAGGACATGTACTTTCTATTTTAAGAAAGTTTCTATTTTTAGCAGGTTTCCATTTTAGGAAAGTTTCTAATTTAGGAAAGTTTCTAATTTAGGAAAGTTTCTATTTTATGAAAGTTTCTATTTTAGGAAGGTTTCTATTTTGGAAAGTTACTATTTTTGGAAAGTGATGTTTCGCGAGGTGTATATAAAATACTATTAAATTTTAGCAGGAAATACTATTAAATACGATACAATTTTACACAAGATATTTATTTATTTATAGAATGGATATACTTAAACCTTGCTACAACACTTATAGGCAGTGTACCTAGTCGTACAGTAGTGTAGTTTTTAGTAAGTCCGGTTCGTTCCACAGGGAATCTTTTTTAAACAAAGCTCAACGCTATATTAGTTTACTTTTATAAAAATACAAATATATATATAAGTAATATTATTATTATAAAGGGGGTTTTTACCGTTTAATGACCGGTTTGTCGATTTTAAAACTTTAGTCGCAGTTAAAACCAAATGTAAAATATTAAAAATAAATACAAGACTTAAATTAAAGCATAAAGTAAATAATGATAATGAAATTGCGAATAATAAAAGTGCGATAAAATAAACTTGCGATAATTAAAAAGTACGATAATTAAAAGTACAATTAAATAATAACAATAAATAAAAATGCGATAATTAGAAGTGCAATTAAATATAAAATAAAGAAAATTAAATATGAAATAAAAGAATTATGCTTATTTAAACTTCCGTAATCATGATGTTTGACGTGTTGATTTTAGTTTTATGCCCATGGGTTAATTGTCCTTTGTCCTGGATAATTTAATATGTCCGTCTGGTTTTTGTCCATAACAGTCCATCAGTCATAAATATAAAGTGCGAGTATCCTCATCAAATTATCCTTATACCCGAAGTTAAATATTCCAACTAATTGGGGACTTAAACTGTAACAAGATTTTAATACTTTGTTTAATAATTACACCAGGATGTTGACTAAGTGTAATCCAAGGTTTTAATATTTTGTTATCAATTATACCAAGTGTCCTTGTACATAATTTCACCCCTGTTTTAATTATTCTAGTGGCTATTAATCCATTCCCGTGTCCGGTAAAATGAACGATTATTCGTACATATAAATACCCTGCCCATCGTGTCCGATCGAGTGTATATGGTAATTTATAGGGACGCCCAATTGTAAATCTTTATATTAACATTAACAAACTATCATTTAGTTAGACAAATATAAAGCCCATTAATAGCCCATAGTCTAATTTCCACAAGTGTCGTTCTTTTGTCCAAACCCCAATTATGGTACAAAGCCCAATTACCCAGTTTTAGTAATTAGCCCAACATCATGATTACTTCGGATTAAATAAGCATAATAATAACTTAGCTACGAGACATTAATGTAAAAAGGTTGAACATAACTTACAATGATTAAAAATAGCGTAGCGTTACACGGACAGAATTTCGACTTACACCCTTACAATATTCGCTAACATACCCTTATTATTAGAATTATAATTAAAATTAAAATTAAAATTAAAATATAAATATAAATATTTACGTAGTATTATGAGAGAAGAAGAAAAAGATGATGAAAAATGCTCAGAATTCGGTTGCTTTTATAGGGACTTTCAAAACTTGGGGCTCCGCGACTCGCGGTATTTTTGGCCTTCAAACTCCGTGAGTCGCGGAGATTGAAATTACAGCTTAGTCCCTTTTGGAGTCTTTCTTGCCGACGGTTTTAATTATAAATATAATATATTAAATAATTATAAGAATTATTTAAATATTATATTATATTTATGTGCATAGTTGACTTGTAATTTTTAGTCCGTTGCGTCGAGCGTTGAGAGTTAACTCTGGTCCCGGTTCCGGATTTTCGAACGTCCTTGCGTACAATTTAATATCTTGTACTTTGCGTTTTGAATCTTGTACTCTTGTAATTTTGAGACGTTTCTTATCAATAATTGGAACCTCTTTGATTGTATTTTGTACTTTTGAGCTTTTTGGTCGTTTGCGTCTTCAATTCGTCGAATCTGTCTTTTGTCTTCACCTTTTATTATTTAAACGAACATCACTTTTAAATAGAACAATTGCAACTAAAAGCTTGTCTTTCTTGAGGAATAATGCTATGAAATATATGTTCGTTTTTAGCATTATCAAATATTCCCACACTTGAGCGTTGCTTGTCCTCAAGCAATATCGTCTTGAAATACTAGAATCACTTCTTTATTCTTCACACTTTGTACATCAGTGATTTCTATACGGCGGTATAAACAATGGTAGTAACGATATGGTTTACAGTCCCACATGACTATAAAAATTTAGATCCATTAAGGAAATTGGATCTTTATGAAAACATTTGATCTTTTGAAAATTAAATCTAGTTTTTACCCTAGATAAGTTTTCCGGAATAACCCTTCACCGGTGTTTGCAAAATATTTTTGTGGGTTTGGTGGGTTTCAGATTTGAAAATTTTAGCTCAAAACTTGCGGTTTTGTGTCACCCACTTGCTAACCTTGTATTTGGAAAGCAACACATCCAGTTTACTTGTCCCGTATATTACCTTTTGGTAAACTACCGTCCGGTTGTAAAGGAAAGCGTTGAACAAGCAACTGTTAAGGCAATGTCCCCTGACATGCTTTTAATTATGGTCTATAACGTGTTGGACGCAATTACTATCCTTGGTAGGAGCAATAGTAAAGCTCACCCTTATGATTTTTCGGTCTGGCACAAGGTCCTGTCTTTGACCATGCTATGCAACCACCGTTCTTACGGTTGACACCCGATTTGGTTCAGGTGACCTAATGAATTCCAGGTGAATTCCTAGGATTTTACGTTCAATGGTAATGAACGCATTGAAAATAGGTTTTTCAGAAAACAAATCGGTTTATAATTTTGATCAAAATATTTTCTCGTTCAAGCTCGAGTTTAGATATCATTGAATTCCATGAGTTTGTAATTCTCAATCTTTAAGGTCAATCTCTAGGATTGAGTAATATCAGTCTTAAAAGCTGATTTTTGATCTTTTAAGGAGATTATCCTTTCTGGAGATCTGATTCATTAGTCTTATTCAGCTAATTTGCATGGTACCCCCCATTGTACGAGATAAATCCTTCTCATGGTTAGGATAAATCTGACCACTTGGCGACCCTGTTTAATGCTGAGGTCCGTGGATTTCCTGCTGATTTTAGTGATGACTTTTCTAGATTTTTCGTCAACCTACAGCTGGTCTGGACGACAACTTCCTGACCTAAATCAAGAAGCGCGTGTCTTTTTCGGAAGACTTTACTTCCTTTTAATGATGGAATTGATTCATCGTGTAGATCCATCTTTCTTACAGTAAATCAGGTAAAATTTTTTAGTTTAGTCCAAAGCAAAAGTATTTTCAGTTATTTGTACAAAAATATGTGGCATATGTTTAAGATAACTTGGTAAATTTTTCCCACACTTGGCTTTTATTTTCCTTTTTTATCGTCCTCTATTCCATTTTAAATGAATTTTAACATTGTGGTTTGTTTCTCAATTTATGTCCTTTTCGAGGTAACAATAATTTCGGTGTTATAACCTAGTTTTATTGTTCATAAATATGTATAAACATGATTTTGAGTTCATTTAATTGAAAATCTAGTAAAATTTTACTAGAATTGGATAGTCAGTATATAAGACTAGGGCTGTTCTTTATTATCAGAGAGCACTAGATTCTAATACAACTACTGCTTTACTAGTATTTTTAATGGTAACCCAGTGTTTAAAGTAAAAATTTTAAAATCCGAAAGAATTTAACCCCTTCCCACACTTAAGATCTTGCAATGCCCTCATTTGCAAGAAATCAGTAACAATTTAAATTATTGAGGGTGATTTGTGTGAAAATGATTAAATTTTTACCAAAGTTTCCAAATATATTGGCGTTTGTTTGCTGAATGATAAATGGTGCACATCATTTGTTCATTCCGTCTTGTTGTTATTTCACATATATTTTGTATCTTGTCGTCAAAATTAGTTGCTTTTGCTGAACTTAATGCCAGTCTTTGAAAATGCGTTGTTTTACCCTGTTGTGTACATAAGATAAACTGCAAACATATATACATATTTTTGAAGTTTGGTATATTACCCCACATTAAAAAATTATTAAAATCTAAGAATAAAAGTTAGAAAATTATAAAAACTATTACATTATTAACATAAGTATTAAATGTATCAATATTACAAATTACAAAATAAATAAAACTAAGTAGACTAGGGATGATACTGGTACCAATAGGGGTTCCAGGCATAACCATAGGTGCTATAGAATGCTTCGGCAGGGTTATACGTAGGATACGGTGGTTGCATCTCTATAGACCAGGGAGGGAAGATGGGTTTCGGTGTAGGAATATAGTTTCTACCTATATGTTGGCAATGAGCTATGATTTGGTTCTGATGAACTTGCCAATCTTCAAATGCTCTCTGTCTAGCATTTTCGTACTCCTGTGAAGCTATAAACCTTTGCATTTCTTGCATCTCATTCCCCCCTCCTACATTACCTTGCTGTTGGTTTCTCTCAACCTGTGGATGTCTACCATGGTATGGTACTGCGGCGTTATTTCGCCTCTTCAAAACTTTCGCACCATGGTATACATTTAAACCTATAGTATCGCGGGGTTCTGGTTCTTCTACTAATAATCCCCCCGACTTATATCCACACCGAGATATTCACCAATCAAAGTAATAAAAATACCACCTCCTATTATGCTATGCGGTCGCATCCCCCTAACCATAGCTGATAAATAATAACCCACACAATACGGTATACTTACAGCGCTTTGTGGGTCTCGAATACACATATGGTAAAACAAATCCTGTTCATTTACCTTTTCCTTGTTCTTACCCCTTTGTGTAATCGAATTAGCTAAAAACCTATGAATCACTCTTAATTCGGCTCTATCTATATCCAAATAAGAGTAATTTCCCCCTTTGAAACGGTGATGGCTTGTCATTTGACTCCACACACCGTGTGTATCAAAATTTTCATCTATCTTTCTACCGTTTAGTATCAACCCTCTACAATCAGCAGATGCTAACTCCTCACTCGTATATATACGTAAAGCCTGAGCCATGTATAGTAAAGACATGTGGCGCATCGAACCGCCTAACAAAAATCTAATAAAAGAACGATCGGTTAAACTAGCTACCCGATCATTCAACTCTATACTACACAACAATTCTTCACACCATACTTTATATACAGGTCTACGCATGGTGAATAAATGTACCCAGTCATTAAAAGTAGAATTACCATACCTCTGTACAAGTAATTCCCTAATTGGCCCGGCCAATTCTACAGCTTCTAAGGGTCCCCATTCTATGACCCTCAGTACCTCAACAACCTTAGAATGAAGAGTATGCAAACCCCTTTGATATTTTGGATAATCTATCCAAAGTCTGTCAAATCTCAGGTTCGGGTGCAACTCTTCCAAGTGCATATCAGAAAAGGTCATGACTGGATGAGGTATATCCTGCTTGTAGTAGTTATCCACCTCCTGTTGTTCCGCATTCTCAGCAGGAGCATTGCGGGCTTGGGATGAAGATTCACCCCTTTCAGTCTGCAAAACACATCAAACACAATTTTTGTGCATCCAAATATGCATTAGTGTTAGCAAAATCATCAATCAAAATAATTACAATGACATGATCAATTTATATCAAACTTAAGCTCATTTTCATATTTTCATCAAATCTACACTTTTTCAAATAAGCATATACGAAAATGTTCGTCAAGTTCATAAGCATTCAACTCAAATAACATGTCAAAATAATCATTACTAGCAATTAAACAAGTTTCAAATGGCATTATCTTTCAAAAATCAAGTTCATGAATTTTAGACTTGAAAAAGTCCACTTTAATTCTCAAAATCATGTTTAGGCTCAAAGTTTGGATCATTTAACTACCTAGACATGTTACACTACTTAATTTAGCAACAATTCATGACAAAAATCGGCCATAACCTGTTTATATCAAAAAGCCCCAAATTTGCTCAAGAACACAAACCCTAGATTACTCTAAATTTGAAGTTTAAGGCTTCTAATCATGTTAAACAGCATCAATCTAGGTTATACAAGCATAATACATAAACAATTTAAGCCTAATTACACTAAAAAACATCAAAATCAAATTGGGGAAAAAATTGCTCAAGAACACCAAATTTTGGATTAAATGGTGTTTAGGTATAGAAATTTACCGTTTTTCTTGAGTAATTCCTAGATAGCATCCTTCTCAACATGATTTTAGTAAAAGATTTGGTGATTAACGGTTAAAAATTGTGATTTTGGGGGTGTTTTTGCGTGTATTTTTGGAGTGTTTTTCGCTGTGTTTTTGAGTTTTGGGTTGTGTGGACTGAGACTGATCGTTCAGCTCTTTTTATTTTTTTCTGATTTTCGGTCCTCCCGCGACTCGCGGTGTTTGGACACTTCAAACTCCGCGAGTCGCGGAATTTGCTAATTTTTTTTTTTTAATCTTTAACTTATAAAACAATTAAGTAATTAATTTTAAAATTTTGTTTCCCTTGTTATTTAGGACGAGGTCATTTCGGATCGATGTCCTAGTCCGTCCCTCGACAAAATTTTAAAATTTGTCTTTTTGTAGCGATTGTTTTAAAAGCTAAGATTTTTGGGGTTTTTTAATGTTTTTGGCATACTTTAATTCAATAAGATTAAAAATAATGATAATAAAAGTTCTCGTCCCTCCCTTGGGTAAAGCAATTTCGGTTCAAAGACCTAGTCTTCAACTTACGACGAATTTTAAAAATCATATTTTTTTTACTTAATGAGATAAAGTAAATTTTTGTTTTTAAATTCACACAATTTAAATATAAAATTCAAAATTAATATTAAAAATTCACACCAAACCTAAAATTTAAAATGCATAAAATTAAAAATTCATAAAATAAAAAAAATTCACACCAATCTTAATTTTAGAAATTCATATTATAAATTCACACCAAACTTATATTAATTTTTCAAATATTTACAATTTTACAAATATTGTTTTCACAAAGTTTCAATATTAATTTAAGATTTATATATTAATTTTAAAAACATGGTAAAAATAAAATTAAAAATCTTTTTGGCTTTTTATCCCACTTTAATCAATCAAATATTATCAAAAATATGCGCCCCTCTTTTCGGTAAAGTAATTTCGGTTCCAAGACCTAATTTAACTCATGACGAATTTTTGAAATATTTTGGGTTGATTGATTAAAGATATTTATACCTTAAGAATAAACGTTAAATTTCGCAGTGATGTAATAAATTTTTGTATGATATCAATAATTTCGGTCGCCAAACCTAACTTTATTTAATACCAATTTAATACTTTTTAGCGAACAAATTAGCGTTTATTATCAAAAGGTTAAAAAAAATAAAAAAAAAAATAAAAACTGTACAGACTTACCTGTGAAATAGATTTCTTAGTTATATGATCTATCCCATTCATAAGATAGTCGGTTTAATTAGTTTTCCATGGCTACATAGGCGTAACCTCGAGCATTCAGTGTCTTTTCTTCTAAACATATGAACGGTCCGTCTCTGCATAAAGTAACAAATTCGGTATTTGAATAGGTTTGATTATTTGAACATTTACCTCCATGTGACCATTTTCCGCATTTGTGACATCGTTCTAGGTGTCGTGCTCTTCTTTTCGCTGCGGATTTTGATTTTCCTTTACCAAATTGTAACTTATTATCTTCGCATCTGGATTCTTTTCTAACTCCGTCCATTCTTTCTCTGATTACTGATACTAGTTCACTCGGTAGTATGTCATTATTTCTTTTAGTGATCAAAGCGTGTAGCATTAGACCATGGTTTAGTTCACAGGCAGTCTTCATTTTGTAAAAACCTAAAAAAAATAAAAAATTCAGAATGGGGGAGAAGACTAGTTCTTTAGGGTCTGCTAGGGAAAGACCATTCGGGTTCCATTTTCGAGAACTACACGAAAACAGACAATCTAACTCTAACAGAAATACATATTATCCTTTAAAGACTTGATTCTCCCCACACTTAGTTAGCTGTGGTGTCGAAATTGTGATTAACTTCGTTGTCGACTTCCATCGGACTATCTATATAATGTTTAACTCTGTGACCATTAACTTTAAATTCAATCCCATTTGAATTTATTAATTCTATCGTTCCGTATGGGAAAACTCTTTTGACTATGAATGGTCCAGACCATCTTGATTTCAATTTTCCAGGAAATAGCTTGAATCGTGAATTGAAAAGAAGAACTCTGTCTCCTTCTTTAAATTCTTTTGAACTTCTGATTCTTTTATCATGCCATTTCTTCGTTCTTTCTTTATAGATTAACGAATTATCGTATGCTTCATGTCTTAATTCTTCTAATTCGTTAAGTTGACTTAATCGTAGACGTCCGGCTTCATGTAAATCAAGATTACATGTCTTCAAAGCCCAAAATGCTTTGTGTTCAATTTCTACTGGAAGATGACATGCTTTTCCATAAACAAGTCTAAAAGGTGTGGTTCCAATTGGAGTTTTGTAGGCTGTTCTTAAAGCCCAGAGTGCATCCTCCAATTTAATGGACCATTCCTTCGGATTTGATCCTACGGTTTTCTCTAGAATACGTTTTAAAGCTCGGTTGGTATTTTTAACTTGTCCACTTGTTTGTGGATGATATGCGGTGGAGTTTTTATGCATTACTCCATATCTTTTAAGAACTTTCTCAAGTTGATTATTACAGAAATGAGTACCCCGATCACTTATTAAAGCTTTCGGTGTTCCAAACCTTGCAAAAAGACGTTTTAAAAAGTTGACTACAACTCGTGCATCGTTAGTTGGGAGAGCTTGTGCTTCCACCCATTTAGATACATAATCAATGGCTACGAGTATATATAGATTATTATGAGATTTTGGAAATGGACCCATAAAGTCAATACCCCAAATGTCAAATACTTCACATACTTGGATGACATTTTGTGGCATTTCATCACGTTGACTTATTTTTCCGGCCCTTTGACAAGCATCACAGGATTTGCAAAGAAGGTGTGCGTCTTTGTAAATTGTAGGCTAATAGAATCCAGCATCATAAACTTTTCTTGTTGTTAGTTGAGACCCATAATGCCCTCCTGTTGGTCCTGTGTGACAATGGTTTAATATTTTACTAGCTTCATCTCCAAATACTCATCGGCGTATTATTCCATCGGGACAACTTTTAAACAGATGTGGATCTTCCCAGAAATAGTGTTTTATATCACTGAAGAATTTCTTTCGTCTTTGGTACGATAATCCTTTTTTAAGGAATCCACATACTAAATAGATTGCATTGTCTGCAAACCATGGAATTTCTTTATAATCTATCTTCAATAGATATTCATCAGGAAAGTTGTCTTGTATGGCCGATTCATTTAGAACTTCTAATTCGGGATTTTCAAGACGAGAAAGATGATCAGCGGCGAGATTTTCTGATCCTCTTTTATCTCGGATTTCAATATCAAACTCTTGTAAGAGTAAGATCCAACGGATTAATCTTGGTTTAGCATCTTGTTTTGAAAATAGGTATCTAAGAGCAGAATGGTCGGTATAGACCACCGTTTTTGCTAGAACGAGATATGATCGAAATTTGTCAAAAGCAAAGACAATAGCAAGGAGTTCTTTTTCAGTAGTTGTATAGTTCGTTTGTGCTCCTTGTAACATCTTACTAGCATAATATATAGGTTGAAATCGTTTTTCAATCCTTTGTCCTAAAACGGCTCCCATTGCAAAATCACTTGCATCGCACATTAGTTCAAATGGTAGATTCCAATTTGGTGTTATCATGATTGGCGCATTAGTAAGTTTTTCTTTAAGAATATTAAAAGATTTGATACACTCATCTGAAAAGATGAATGGAGCATCCTTTTCTAGGAGTTTATTCATAGGAGTGGCAATTTTAGAAAAATCTTTTATGAAACGTCGGTAAAAACCGGCATGCCCTAGAAAACTCCTAACTCCTCTAACATTGGTGGGATGTGGAAGTTTAGCAATTACATCTACTTTAGCTCTATCTACTTCAATTCCTTCTTTTGAAATTTTATGACCAAGAACGATGCCTTCTTTAACCATGAAATGGCATTTTTCCCAATTAAGCACTAGATTTGATTTTTCGCATCTAATTAGCATTCGTTCAAGATTAACTAGACATGATTCAAATGTATCACCGAAGACTGAAAAGTCATCCATGAATACTTCCATGCATTCTTCTATCATGTCGTGAAAAATCGCCATCATACACCTTTGAAAGGTTGCAGGAGCGTTACAAAGTCCAAATGGCATGCGTTTGTAAGCAAAAGTACCATAAGGGCAAGTGAATGTGGTTTTCTCTTGATCTTCGGGTGCTATTGGAATTTGAAAATATCCGGAAAATCCATCTAGAAAACAATAGTAACTATTTCCGGCTAATCTTTCCAACATTTGATCAATGAAAGGTAAGGGAAAGTGATCTTTTCTGGTGGCGTCATTTAATTTTCTATAATCAATACATACACGCCATCCTGTTACAGTCCTAGTAGGAATAAGCTCATTTTTCTCATTTGTAATGACAGTCATGCCACCCTTCTTAGGCACGCATTGAACTGGGCTTACCCATGGACTATCAGAGATTGGATAAATTAGACCTGCATCTAGCAGTTTAATAATCTCTTTCTTAACTACATCTTGCATATTTGGATTTAGTCTTCGTTGGCGTTGCACATACGTTTTATGACCTTCTTCCATAAGGATTTTATGTGTGCAATACGAAGGACTTATTCCTTTAATATCATGAATTTTCCATGCAATGGCTGGTTTATGAGCTTTCAACACAGAAATGAGTTGTGATTTCTCATTTTCAGTAAGAGAAGACGATATTATTATAGGTAATTCAGATTCACCATGTAAATAAGCGTATTCCAAATGGTTTGGAAGTGGCTTTAACTCTAATTTCGGAGGTTCTTCTATCGATGATTTATATCGATATCTGTCTTCTTCTTTTAGCATTTGAATTTCTTCTGTTGTTGGTTCATATCCATTAGCTATAAGTGTAGCTAACATTTCAGCTTCATCAATTGGTTCATTACCTTCTCCTAAAGAACATTCTCCTGTTCCTTGTAATTCTGGAAATTCTTCTAATAATTCTGCATGTGCATCTATAGTTTGAATATAATAACATGTATCATCTGCAGATTGTGGTTGTTGCATTGCTCTATCAACTGAAAAGGTAACACTCTCATCCTCTATACTTAGGGTCAGTTTCTTACCGAACACGTCTATCATTGCTTTAGCCGTGTTTAAGAATGGTCTTCCTAATATGAGAGGAACTTGAGAATCTTCTTTCATGTCCAGAACAACAAAATCTACTGGAAATACTAAAGTACCAACTTTAACTAGCATGTTCTCCATTATCCCTCTAGGATATTTTATTGATCTATCGGCTAGTTGTATGCTTATTCTTGTTGGTTTCAATTCTCCAAGGTCTAGTTTAGCGTATAGTGAATACGGCATTAGATTTATACTAGCACCTAAGTCTGCCAATGCTTCTATTGAACTAAGACTACCCAGAAAACATGGAATTATGAAACTTCCTGGATCAGATAGTTTTTCTGGTATCTTATTTAACAGCACTGCTGAACAATTAGCATTCATAGTAACAGCCGAGAGTTCTTCCATTTTTTTTCTATTTGAGATTAGATCTTTCAAGAATTTAGCATATCTAGGCATTCCTGAAATCACATCAATGAAAGGAAGATTTACATTTATCTGTTTAAACATATCCAAGAATTTAGATTGCTCGACTTCAAGTTTCTCTTTCTTCATTTTACTTGGGTAAGGAAGTGGTGGTTGGTATGGTTTAACATAAGGTTTAGCCTTAACTGTGTTATCTTCATTAACCTTTTCAACTACCGGTTCTTTTTCCTTATCTTGATCAGGTTGTGGTTCTTGTGGAGTAGGAATAGCTTCATCAGAAGTTACAGGTATTTCAGGTGGTTTAAGTGTTGTACCACTTCTTGTGGTAATAGCTTTAGCTGTTTCATTTCGGGGGTTAGCATTTGTATCACTAGGTAGACTTCCCGGTTTTCTTTCACCTATTAACCTTGCTAGGTTACTTACTTCTTGTTCTAGATTTTGAATAGAAGCTTGTTGATTTCTAAATGCTTGAGCATTTTGTTCATTGGTTTGTTTCTGAGATGTGAAAAACTGCGTTTGAGTTTCAACTAGCTTTGTCATCATATCTTCTAAATTCGGCTTTTTATCATCGGTTTGTTGTGGTGGTTTGTTTTGAAAATTAGGTCTTTGCTGATTGTAAGTATTATTGGATACTTGTTGATTGCTAGGACCTTGTTGGTTGTTGGATGGAATATTTCGGTTATAATTTTGGTTTTGATTGTAAATCGGTCTTGGCGGTTGATAATTATTTTGATAATTATTTCCAGGCCTTTGGTTTATGTATGAAATATTCTCTCTTTGTTCCATTGTTAATTCAATACTGAGATAATCTTTTGTCAAATGTGGTCCTCCACACTGCTCACAACTAATTCGTATTGAGTGAATATCCTTAGTCATCTTTTCCATTCGTCTCTCGACAGCATCTATCTTTGCGGAAATGGAATCTAAGTCATGGCTAGAATCGGCTCTAGCTGCTTTAGATGATCTAACGATATCTTTTTCTTGGTGCCACTCATGTGAGTGGGAAGCAGTGTTATCAATTATTTTGTAAGCATCAGTTTCGGTTTTCTTTATAATAGAACCACCAGCTGCTATATCTATGTCTTTCCTTGTAGTGATGTCGCATCCTTGGTAGAATATTTGTACTATTTGACAGGTGTCTAAACCATGTTGCGGACATCCTCTTAACAACTTTCCATATCTAGTCCATGCCTCATATAGAGTTTGATTTGGTTTCTGTGTAAACGTAACAATTTCTGCTTGAAGTCTTACGGCTTTAGATGCAGGAAAGAATTGTTTGAGAAATTTGTCAACTAAAACATCCCATGTATCAATCGCCCCTTCAGGTAACGATTCCAACCAATCTTTGGCTTCTCCCTTTAAAGTCCAGGGAAATAACATGAGATATATCTGTTCATCCTCCACTTCTCGGATTTTAAATAGTGTGCAGGTCCTATTAAAGGTACGTAGATGTTCATTTGGATCTTCCTTCGGCGCACCACTAAATTGGCATTGATTAGTCACCATGTGTAGAATTTGTCCTTTGATTTCATAATCTGGCGCATTAATGTCTGGATGAGTAATTGCGTGACCTTGGCCAGTGCGTTTAGCTCTCATTCGGTCTTCCATACTTAAAGGTTCCAGATTCTCCATAATTGAATTTGTTGAATCGGAATCACTAGAGGATTCTGATTTAATGGTTCGTTCCTCAACAATCTCTGTTTGAATGATTGGTGGTTCCGGAGGAAAGTTTAGTGGTTCAGGATCTACGAATCGTTCCTGAATATTCTCCGGATTCTCAATTGTGAGGTCGGGTTCAAAAAATGGATTATCGGAAATTTGAACTGAAGTACTTGGTCGACTGGATGACGATTCTAAAGAAAAATCAACGGCGGTAATATTTGCTAAATGTCTCGATCTAGTTACAGGTGGTGAACGTACAAAAGGTGGTGAACGTCTTGCTCGGTGCATTCACTGAATATCCTATTAGTTTTTAAAAGGAAAGAAAAATTATAATAAGTTATCCAATTAATAGACTTTTCTGATTTTGCCCACGTTTCGAATAGCCAAAAGATGCAGCAGAGGGGCAGGATTCGTTTAGTCTCAATATAATTGAGGACTGTTTGGCTCCAATAACCCGGTCCACGTATAAATCCAACTATTACTACGAACCAGAAAATTTTGATGTCTATCAATTTAACCACTTAAAATAAATTTTCGTAATTTTAAGAAATTTAGATAAGAAGTAGAATAAAAATCTATGTCCTAAAACTAGAATAGCGAGAAATAAGAAAGAAAAAGAGCTCGTCGAAAAAGAATTGAAAAAGAAAAATGGTTGAAAAATAAAAGGTGACGGAAAAATAAAAGAAACTTATAAAAATTAAAAATACTTGACTAACCTAACCTTATTACTACAACTAACTTAAAATTATAATCGCAAATTGAGATTACTAATTGGAATGATAATTGATACATAGTAAAAGGTGTCTAAAAATATTAAAGCTTACAGGAAAAACTATATCCCAAATGGAAATAACTTAAAAAGAAACTAAAACTTAAAAAGGCGTCGCAAAATTCTAAAGCATCTAAATCTTAGTCGAAATAAAAAGCACTTAAGGGATTTTACGGCAAAGCCTAAAAATCTAGAAGTAAAAATAACTATGGCAAAAACTAAGTTTAAAACTAAATATGAGCTAAAAATACAAATATTACGTTAAAACGATTGAAAAGGGACAAAATATAAAAATATACAAAAAGTTGTAAAAAGTACAATTTTTATAAAAATATTATTTTTATATTATTTATTTATTAAAACTTACTAATTTTACAAATTAATTAAACTAATTAAACAAAATATTAATAAAAACTAAAATAATTATTTAATTAAAACCTAATTAGGGTTTTATATTAATAATTATAATAATTATTCGTAATTAATGCCTGATTAGGGTTCTGTCGGCGTGTCAGGTTATCTCCGCGACTTGCGGTATTCAAAGCATCAAACCCCGCGACTCGCGGGGTTTCAAATTTCAACTGACAGGTTTAAAATTCGACGCGTTTTTCTTTATTTTTTTTTTATTTTTTATTTTCTGTTTTCTGTTTTTATATTTTCTGTTTATATTACCTTATTAAAATATTTATATAATTTAAATAAAACTTATCTTTAATAACTAAGATAAAAATAAAATACTTTATAACAATAAAAAAATAGATTTATATATATATTTTTTTCTTTTAAGTTTTTTTTATTTATAAAATATATTTATAAAATAAATTAAATAAAACTTATATTTTTACAAACTAAAGAAACTTTATAAAACTTAAATATTTATCAAACTCCTAAAAATACATAAATTTTTGTTTTTCTTTTTATATTTTCGAATAATTAAAACGTATTTTTACAAAAACGAATTTTAATAAAAGTTAACTAAATTTTTTTTTTTTTTATATTAGCTTTGCGCTTCCGACTTTTAAAAGAGTTCCCCGGCAGCGGCGCCAAAAATAACTTGATGTTTCGCGAGGTGTATATAAAATACTATTAAATTTTAGCAGGAAATACTATTAAATACGATACAATTTTATACAAGATATTTATTTATTTATAGAATGGATATACTTAAACCTTGCTACAACACTTATAGGCAGTGTACCTAGTCGTACAGTAGTGTAGTTTTTAGTAAGTCCGGTTCGTTTCACAGGGAATCTTTTTTAAACAAAGCTCAACGCTATATTAGTTTACTTTTATAAAAATACAAATATATATATAAGTAATATTATTATTATAAAGGGGGGTTTTTACCGTTTAATGACCGGTTTGTCGATTTTAAAACTTTAGTCGCAGTTAAAACCAAATGTAAAATATTAAAAATAAATACAAGACTTAAATTAAAGCGTAAAGTAAATAATGATAATGAAATTGCGAATAATAAAAGTGCGATAAAATAAACTTGCGATAATTAAAAAGTACGATAATTAAAAGTACAATTAAATAATAACAATAAATAAAAATGCGATAATTAGAAGTGCAATTAAATATAAAATAAAGGAAATTAAATATGAAATAAAAGAATTATGCTTATTTAAACTTCCGTAATCATGATGTTTGACGTGTTGATTTTAGTTTTATGCCCATGGGTTAATTGTCCTTTGTCCTGGATAATTTAATATGTCCGTCTGGTTTTGTCCATAACAGTCCATCAGTCATAAATATAAAGTGCGAGTATCCTCGTCAAATTATCCTTATACCCGAAGTTAAATATTCCAACTAATTGGGGACTTAAACTGTAACAAGATTTTAATACTTTGTTTAATAATTACACCAGGATGTTGACTAAGTGTAATCCAAGGTTTTAATATTTTGTTATCAATTATACCAAGTGTCCTTGTACATAATTTCACCCCTGTTTTAATTATTCTAGTGGCTATTAATCCATTCCCGTGTCCGGTAAAATGAACAATTATTCGTACATATAAATACCCTGCCCATCGTGTCCGATCGAGTGTATATGGTAATTTATAGGGACGCCCAATTGTAAATCTTTATATTAACATTAACAAACTATCATTTAGTTAGACAAATATAAAGCCCATTAATAGCCCATAGTCTAATTTCCACAAGTGTCGTTCTTTTGTCCAAACCCCAATTATGGTACAAAGCCCAATTACCCAGTTTTAGTAATTAGCCCAACATCATGATTACTTCGGATTAAATAAGCATAATAATAACTTAGCTACGAGACATTAATGTAAAAAAGTTGAACATAACTTACAATGATTAAAAATAGCGTAGCGTTACACGGACAGAATTTCGACTTACACCCTTACAATATTCGCTAACATACCCTTATTATTAGAATTATAATTAAAATTAAAATTAAAATTAAAATATAAATATAAATATTTACGTAGTATTATGAGAGAAGAAGAAAAAGATGATGAAAAATGCTCAGAATTCGGTTGCTTTTATAGGGACTTTCAAAACTTGGGGCTCCGCGACTCGCGGTATTTTTGGCCTTCAAACTCCGCGAGTCGCGGAGATTGAAATTACAGCTCAGTCCCTTTTGGAGTCTTTCTTGCCGACGGTTTTAATTATAAATATAATATATTAAATAATTATAAGAATTATTTAAATATTATATTATATTTATGTGCATAGTTGACTTGTAATTTTTAGTCCGTTGCGTCGAGCGTTGAGAGTTAACTCTGGTCCCGGTTCCGGATTTTCGAACGTCCTTGCGTACAATTTAATATCTTGTACTTTGCGTTTTGAATCTTGTACTCTTGTAATTTCGAGACGTTTCTTATCAATAATTGGAACCTCTTTGATTGTATTTTGTACTTTTGAGCTTTTTGGTCGTTTGCGTCTTCAATTCGTCGAATCTGTCTTTTGTCTTCACCTTTTATTATTTAAACGAATATCACTTTTAAATAGAACAATTGCAACTAAAAGCTTGTCTTTCTTGAGGAATAATGCTATGAAATATATGTTCATTTTTAGCATTATCAGAAAGTTTATAAGTTAGGAAAGTTTCCTTAATTAGAAAGTCAACTGAAAGTCAAAGTCAACTAAAAGTCAACTCAAAGGTCAACCTTGGTCAAACATAGTCAACATTGAATTTTGAAGTATAAGTTATATTAATAATATAACTTATAATGTTATTTAAAGTCATATATGTATAATTATGTCATATCATAAGTTTAATTAAATTAAAATGAATTATTAAAGTTAACATAAGTTTAAATGATATAATTAATATAACATAAATATTT
The DNA here is from genome assembly GCF_046630445.1 of Rutidosis leptorrhynchoides. Taxonomy (NCBI): domain Eukaryota; kingdom Viridiplantae; phylum Streptophyta; class Magnoliopsida; order Asterales; family Asteraceae; genus Rutidosis; species Rutidosis leptorrhynchoides. The sequence continues at coordinate 86,770,223 of NC_092336.1, read as the reverse complement.
AATTAAGTAATTAAATATTAATTATAATATAAGTATTATTAATTAATAATAAATTTTAATCATATCATAAGTATTATTAATTAATAATGAATTATTAATCATATCATAAGTTTCTAATTATAATCATTAAATCATAAGTATTTAATAATTAAATTATAATTAAATAATAACTAAGCCTTATAATAATTAAATAATTAATTAATCTTTATTATAAGTCTTATTATACTAATCTCATAACATAAGTTTAATACTTACCATAAGTATTTCTCATTAATAATAAAAGTATTATAAATCATATGTTTAATTAAATGTTTAATTAAATCATAATTAATTAAGAAATGATATAATAATTATATATATCATAAGTCTTAAATTAGATTAATTACTTTTATATCGTAAGTAATTTAATAAAAATGAAAATCATTATTTATATCATAAGTCTTATTTAATAACCATAAGTTTTAATTAAAAGTTCATCGGGTCGTAACTTGAGCCCCGGGTGTCGGTTTTCCCCGGGTGTCGGTTTTCGGCGAGTCTTATATATATCTTCACCTAACCACACCACCCGACACATTAGTACACTCAAGAACACCCCAAGAATAGCCACCAAGTCATGACCAATAGCCACCATTCAACTTGGAGCTTTAATCCGTTCAAAAATAAGTTTTAGTCATAACGGGTGATCCGTGGCTCGGATTTCGATGACCCGAACATGAATTTTCATCCAATAATCAATCCTAACACACTAGTACACCCTAGAGACTCCAAAAATGGTCACAAAGTCAGACAAAACCTGAAACAATTCGTTTTTATATTCTGATTTCAAGAAAACACCATTTTAATCATATCTTAAGCTTCGAGAATCGAAATAACATGAATCCGGAGTCTAAAATTAATGTCTCGATGAGAGGAACACATATAAACACTTTAATTTAACATTTACATCAGTTACTTTTACAGAAATGATCAAATAATCCGTTGTCCAAAAACAATCAAACCGAAAACATGAATTAGCGAGTGATTCTACGCATACAATCAAGAATACAACAACATACAATCATCATACTATCATAATAACATATAAATACAGAAAAATAAAAGAAAAATCATAAAGTTAGGGTTAGGGTTTATACCCTAATCAAGAATTGATTGATATGAGCGTGTAGAGATCGAAGAGATGAACGCGATGATGATTAAAGCTTCTTGATCCAAGTAATATTTGATGAAGATGATGATGATGTTCTTGGTGTTGGACGACGGCAAGGGAAGAAAAAGAGAGGGAGAGAGCAAAAATGTAGAGCTAGGTTTTAGTGTGATAAAATGAAAATGAAAAAAAAATGGAACTAGAAAATGAAATCAAAAGGGGTATACCCCCTCCCCTTGTATTCGGCCGAATGGGGTTGTGGGGGTAGGCCCCATGTCCCAATTTTGTATTTTGATAAAATGCTTGTGGCCCGAACGCTCGAACGAAACCCGAAACACGAAAACGCTATTACGCGATTAAATAATCGGAGAGATAACAAATACGCGATGAAAAATATATATAAACACTATATATAAATATATGACATTAAAATATCATATTTAAAATATTTTGGATTTAAAAATCCTAAAAGTTTGACCGTCGGTTTGAAAACCGAAAAGATTCGCCGGATAGAAATCCACGATTCGTTTAAACGTACAAATTAAAATATGAATACGAATATTCATTTAACACATAATAATTAATATATTATTACTAAAATAATAATATAGGTCATAGAAATGACGTGGCACGAATAACAATTAACGGACGTTAAATAATAAACGGTAAAAGATAACGGAAAAAATAGGGTCGTGACAGTACCTTCCCGTTACGGAAATTTCGTCCCGAAATTTATGCAGGTGCACGGGTTGACTCGGCATCTGGGAACAAATGCGGGTACTTCTGCCTCATCTGATCTTCACGCTCCCAAGCGAACTCGGGACCGCGTCTGGCGTTCCATCTAACTCGGACGATAGGAATTCTACTCTGCTTAAGCGTCTTAACCTCTCGATCCATAATTTCAACAGGTTCCTCAATAAAATGAATTTGTTTATCAACATGAAGCTCCTCAAGAGGAATGGTTTCATCGGCCTCGCCAAACACTTCTTCAAATTCGATACATGAAAAACGTCATGAACAGCACTGAGTTCTTGTGGCAATTTCAAACGATAAGCCACGGGTCCAACTCTCTCTGTGATCTCAAACGGTCAAACAAAATGATGATTCAACTTTCCTCTCTTACCAAAACGTACCACACCTTTCCAAGGTGATACCTTCAACATAACACGGTCACCAACTTGAAATTCAATATCTTTCCTTCTCTTATTGGCATAACTCTTTTGCCGACTTCTGGCGGTTCTCAATCTTTCCTTAATTTGTACGATTTTCTCGGTAGTCTCATGAATAATTTCCGGGCCTGTGAGTTGAGCATCCCCAACCTCATTCCAACAGATAGGAGAGCTACACTGTGACGACCCGGAAAATTTTGACTAATTTTAAACCAAACTCTTGATACGATTTAATATTTTGACAAGATAAGCAAAGTCTGTAATGTTGAGTCTCGAAAATTTCGAAACTATGTTCATATATTCAATTACCCTTTGACTATTCCTGATGATTCACGAACAATTATTTATAAATAAATATGTATATATATACATATAGTGTATAAATATTTAATTATATAATTGGTAAAAATTACATAAGTAATAAATTGTAACAGTAATATATTAAAAGAAATTACAAGTGATGATATAGTTATCAATATTATTATTACTTTATTTGTGATTTAAAAATAAATATTAATATTAATATTAATAGTATTATTAATATTACTAAATATATAAAGTTCGATACATTTTTATTATATAATTATTAATATAATTAATAATATTTTTATCATTATTAGTATCATTGTTATTAGTAAAATTATAATTTTAAAGTATTATTATTAACTTGATTACTAAAATTATCATTTTATTTAAAGTTATTATTATCATTATTTTCATTAGTGTTATTATGATGTTAACATCCTTAGTATTTCTATTATTATTATTATTATTATTATTATTATTATTATTATTATTATTATTATTATTATTATTATTATTATTATTGTTATTATTATTATTATTATTATTATTATTATTATTATAAACTTAAAAGTTTTAAAACTTACAAAAAATTAGTGGGAAGCCTAGAGATAATCTGGGCCCCCACACCTCTAGCAATAGCAAAACCTATCCTAGTGAAAATATGAGCAGCAGCACCGGCACCAATATCTTGCGCCATCGAACTCTTCTGAACCCGCTTTTGCAAAGAAACAGCCTCCTTCTCTAATTCCCCAAGGGAAGAAAATGAGAAAGGAAGGAAACCATAACCAATCGCTGACAGCTAGATTCGTACTTGACCTACTTCCGATGAGCCGCATCAACCACAGCACGTCCAGGGACAAAGTCAGAAAGCCCAGACTGTGTCAAAGGAGAAGACCCTGTCAAGTCAACACAAACATCGCGACCATAATCCCAGGAATAAAGTAACACTTCTGCAGGTCTGAGGGCCCTGTCGTTCCCTCCAGACAACCCAATGTCAACCTCCTTTCTCGCTGAAATCCCAGATCGATAACAAACATCAACAAGGGAATCTCGAACAACATTATGTTGATGCTTAATACCCACCATACCAGCACAAGACACCGCGTGATCCCCAAAAATATCTCCAGTAAAAACCCTTAAACAGGCAGAGCATGCCGTCAAGATAGAGAACAATGGAACACCCAACCGGTAGCACAACACACATTGGTAAGTCTTTGCGTTCATCTTCTGACCCAACCCCAAAATAGGGACTGCCCTTAGCCAAGCAGAGGTGTGATCACCCTGCTGTGATTTCCATAAGGCCAATTGTCGGGGAGATAACGAAAAAGTGGATTCTGCAGAAGCGGTAACCTTTGTGAAATAAACATCTGCCAATTTCTTCATGAGTATTGGGGTAGCGACCTCACTCGGATTACCTAAAATATCAAACCCAACCGTTTTATTAAACAGACCCAATGCATCTTCAAAAGCACGACCAAGACCAACAATACCCGCATGACGTAGGAGCTTGGTCTGCAACCCAGCAGACTGTAATCGAGAAGCCAGAAAAGCATAATGACGAACATCTCCCGCAGAATAAACACCAAGCCCTCCAAATGCAAATGGCAAGGTGGCAAGTCGCCACTGCCAATCACCAAACCCAGGCCCTGAAGCAGTAACAATACGCTCCAAGGAAGATCTAAGGGCTCCATCGAAAGCGCGTAGAGCCGCCTCAAATATACAAGGAGGACAAGTACGCAAGGTAAAGTAGAGTTTAGAAACTCCCGTACATGCCCTAAGCAACAACAACTCACACTGAGGATCATCAAGCTTAGCAACCTTATCCATAAGCGCAATGGACTTGGTCACCCTTTGCATCACCAGTTCACTACTAAAACCAGGATCGGAACTTGCGGGGGCCCCAAGCAACTTAACACCATTTAAAGGTCGAGCAATATTAGGAGGAAAGATACCTACTTTCCTGCTGCGAGGGTCCTCCGTAGGCCAGAAAATTTCTGTTTTTTCAACGTTGAGATGTAGCCCAAAACGAGGCCCATCCTCCATAATCAAATGCAAAACCTTCCCCACCACCAAAGTGTCCCCAATAATAGTGCCATCATCCAAATACCACGCCTGAAGACAAACCTCAAAATTATCTCTGATTTTAGAAACCAAGGGTTGTAAGTGATAATGCTAAAAATGAACATATATTTCATAGCATTATCCCTCAAGAAAGACAAGCTTTTAGTTGCAATTGTCCTATTTACAAGTGATATTCATTTAAATAATAAAAGGCGAAGATAAAGGACAGATTCGACAAATTGAAGACGCAAACGACCAAAAAGCTCAAAAGTACAAAGTACAATCAAAGAGGTTCCAATTATTGATAAGAAACGTCTCAAAATTACAAGAGTACAAAACGCGAAACGCAAAGTACAAGATATTAAATTGTACGCAAGGACGTTCGAAAATCCGGAACCGGGACCAGAGTCAACTCTCAACGCTCGACGCAACGGACTAAAAATTACAAGTCAACTATGCACATAAATATAATATAATATTTAAATAATTCTTATAATTATTTATATATTATATTTATTTAATTAAAACGTCGACAAACAAGAAAACAAGGAACTTTGAGCTGTCACCGACGGCCATGCGATCGCATGGCCTGGAGGAAGAAACTCCATGCGATCACATGAGCCCTTTTTCCAGGCCTGTCCTATAAAGTTCGCAAGTTTTGGACTCAAAAACACATCTTTTTCTCATTCATCATACGTAAAATATATATATATATATATATATATATATATATATATATATATATATATATATATATATTTATATATTTATATTTTAATTTTAATTTTAATTTTAATTTCTAATAATAAGGGTATGTTAGCGAATATTGTAAGGGTGTAAGTCGAAATTCTGTTCGTGTAACGCTACGCTATTTTTAATCATTGTAAGTTATGTTCAACCTTTTTAATTTAATGTCTCGTAGCTAAGTTATTATTATGCTTATTTAAGTCGAAGTAATCATGATGTTGGACTAAAAATATTAAAATTGGGTAATTGGGCTTTGTACCATAATTGGGGTTTGGACAAAAGAACGACACTTGTGGAAATTAGACTATGGGCTATTAATGGGCTTTATATTTGTTTAACTAAATGATAGTTTGTTAATTTTAATATAAAGATTTACAATTGGACGTCCCTATAAATAACCATATACACTCGATCGGACACGATGGGCGGGATATTTATATGTACAAATAATCGTTCATTTAACCGGACACGGGAATGGATTAATAGAATAATAGTCTATGGAATTATTAAAACAGGGGTGAAATTATGTACAAGGACACTTGGCATAATTGATAACAAAGTATTAAAACCTTGGGTTACACGCAGTCGATATCCTAGTGTAATTATTAAACAAAGTATTAAGACCTTGTTGCAGTTTAAGTCTCTAATTAGTTGGAATATTTAACTTCGGATATAAGGATAATTTGACGAGGACACTCGCACTTTAAATTTATGACCGATGGACTGTTATGGACAAAAACCAGACGGACATATTAAATAATCCAGGACAAAGGACAATTAACCCATGGGAATAAACTAAAAATCAACACGTCAAACATCATGATTACGGAAGTTTAAATAAGCATAATTCCTTTATTTTCATATTTAATTGCACTTTTAATTATCGTACTTTTTAATTATCGCAATTTTAATTATCGCAATTTTATTTATCGCAATTTCATTATCATTATTTACTTTATGCTTTAAATTAAGTTGTATTTATTTTTAATATTTTACATTAGGTTTTAACTGCGACTAAAGTTTTAAAATCGACAAACCGGTCATTAAACGGTAAAAACCCCCCTTTATATTAATAATATTACTTATATATATATATTTGTATTTTTATAAAGTAAAACTAATATAGCGTTAAGCTTTGTTTAAAGATTTCCCTGTGGAACGAACCGGACTTACTAAAAACTACACTACTGTACGATTAGGTACACTGCCTATAAGTGTTATAGCAAGGTTTAGGTATATCCATTCTATAAATAAATAAATATCTTGTATAAAATTTATCGTATTTAATAGTATTTCCTAGTAAAAATATACACTATTTTCCAGTACACCTCGCACACATCAAGTATTTTTGGCGCCGCTGCCGGGGACCAGCTAAAACGCCGGAAGCGCAACGCTAATATATATAAAAAAAATTTTTAATTTTTTTTAGTTTACTTTTATAAAAATACGTTTTTATAAAAATACGTTTTAAATATTCGAAAATATAAAAAGAAAAACAAAAATATAAATATTTTTAAGAGTTTGTTAAATATATAAGTTTTATAAAGTTTCTTTATTTTTATTTTAGTTTGTAAAAATATAAATTTTATTTAAATATTTTGTTTTAATATAAATCAAAACAGCAAAAAAAAAAAAGATAACTCTCGTCCTGGTACTGTAGCAGCCCAGACCGTGGCCCAAAAACAAAGCTCATGTGATCGCATGAGCCCGAAGGCAAAATCTCATGCGATCGCATGAGAGTGTCTGACACGCCAACTGTTGCCCTAAATCAGCATTAATTACGGAGTTTATTTATATTATTTTTACTTTAACCCTAATTAGGTTATATTAATTTATTATTTAGTTTTAGTTTTTATTTTTAATTTGTATTATTTAGTTTAATTAGTTTAAATAATTTATAAAATTAATATTTTTAATATTTTTATAAAAATTGTACTTTTTACAACTTTTAGTATATTTTTATATTTTGTACCCTTTTAATTGTTTTAGCGTAATATTTGTATTTTTCGCTCGTATTTAGTTTTAAATCATAGTATTTGCCATAGTTATTTTTATTTCTAGATTTTTAGGCTTTGCCGTAAAATCCATTAAGTGCTTTTTCTTTAGACTAAGATCTAGGTGCTTTAGAATTTTGCGACGCCGTTTTTAGTTTTTAGTTCCTTTTTAAGTTATTGCCATTTGGGATATAGTATTTCTTTTAAGCTTTAATATTTTTAGACGCAACTTTTAATTTTTAGTTTTTTAGTGCCTTTTTAAGTTTAGACGCGCTACTTTCTTATTTTTATTTTTCGACGCCTATTATTTTTCGCCTTTTTATTTTTCGACCTTTTTCGACGCGCTCTTTTTCTTTCTTATTTCTCGCCAATCTTGTTTTTAGGACATAGATTTTTATTCTATTTCTTCTCTAAAATTTCTTTAAATTACGAAAATTTATTTTAAGTGGTTAAATTGATAGACATCAAAATTTTCTGGTTCGTAGTAATAGTTGGATTTGTACGTGGACCGGGTTATTGGAGCTAAACAGTACTCAATTATATTGAGACCAAACGAATCCTGCCCCTCTGCTGCATCTTTTGGCTATTCGAAACGAGGGAAAAATCAGAAAAGTCTATTAATTGGATAACTTATATAACTTTTCTTTCTTTTTAAAAACTAATAGGATATTTAGTGAATGCACCGAGCAAAACGTTCACCACCTTTTGTACGTTCACCACCTGTAACTCGATCAAGACATCTAGCTAATATTACCGCCGTTGATTTTTCTTTAGAATCGTCATCCAGTCGACCAAGTACTCCAATTCAAATTTTCGATAATCCATTTTTTGAACCCGACCTCACAATTGAGAATCCGGAGAATATTCAAGGACAATTCATAGATCCTGAACCATTAATTTCTCCGGAACCACCAATCGTTCAAACAGAGATTGTTGAGGAACGAACCATTAAATCAGAATCCTCTAGTGATTCAGATTCAACAAATTCAATCATGGAGAATCTGGAACCTTTAAGTATGGAAGACCGAATGAGAGCTAAACGCACTGGCCAAGGTCACGCAATTACTCATCCAGACATTAATGCGCTAGATTATGAAATCAAAGGACCGATTCTACATATGGTAACTAATCAATGCCAATTTAGTGGTGCACCGAAGGAAGATCCAAATGAACATCTTCGTACCTTTAATAGGATATGTACTCTATTTAAAATAAGAGAAGTGGAGGATGAACAGATATATCTCATGTTATTTCCCAGGACTTTAAAGGGAGAAGCCAAAGATTGTTTGGAATCATTACCTGAAGGGGCGATTGATACATGGGACGTTTTAGTTGAAAAATTGTTACATTCACACAGAAGCCAAATGAAACTCTATATGAGGCTTGGACCAGATTTGGAAAGTTATTAAGAGGATGTCCGCAACATGGTTTAGACACCTGTCAAATAGTACAAATATTCTACCAAGGATGCGACATCACTACAAGAAAAGACATAGATATAGCAGCTGGTGGTTCTATTATGAAGAAAACAGAAACTGATGCTTACAAAATTATTGATAACACTGCTTCCCACTCATATGAGTGGCACCAAGAAAAAGATATCGTTAGATCATCTAAAGCAGCTAGAGCCGATTCTAGCTATGACTTAGATTCCATTTCTGCAAAGATAGATGTTGTCGAGAGACGAATGGAAAAGATGACTAAGGATATTCACTCAATACGAATTAGTTGTGAGCAGTGTGGAGGACCACATTTGACAAAAGATTGTCTCAGTATTGAACTAACAATGGAATAAAGAGAGATTGTTTCATACATAAACCAAAGGCCTGGAAATAATTATCAGAATAATTATCAACCGCCAAGACCAATCTACAATCAAAATCAGAATTATAACTGAAATGTTCCATACAACAACCAACAAGGTCCTAGTAATCAACAAGTATCCAATAATACTTACAATTAGCAAAGACCTAATTTTCAAAACAAACCACCACAAACCGATGATAAAAAGCCGAATTTAGAAGATATGATGATGAAGCTAGTTGAATCTCAAACACAGTTTTTCACATCTCAGAAACAAACCAATGAACAAAATGCTCAAGCATTTAGAAATCAACAAGCTTCTATTCAAAATCTGGAATAAGAAGTTAGTAACCTAGCAAGGTTAATAGGTGAAAGAAAACCGGGAAGTTTACCTAGTGATACAAATGCTAACCCCCGGAATGAAACAGCTAAAGCCATTACCACAAGAAGTGGTATTACACTTAAACCACCTGAAATACCTGTAATTTCTGATGAAGCTATTCCTACTCCACAAGAACCACAACCTGGACAAGATAAGGAAAAAGAACAGGTAGTTGAAAAGGTTAATGAAGATAACACAGTTAAAGCTAAACCTTATGTTAAACCATACCAATCACCACTTCCTTACCCGAGTAAAATGAGAAAAGAGAGACTTGAAGCCGAACAATCCAAATTCTTAGATATGTTTAAGCAGATAAATGTAAATCTTCCTTTCATTGATGTGATTTCAAGAATACCTAGATATGCTTAATTTCTAAAAGATCTAATCACGAATAGAAAGAAAATGGAAGAACTCTCGGCTGTTACTATGAATGCAAATTGTTCTGCACTGCTGTTGAATAAGATACCAGAAAAACTATCTGATCCAGGAAGTTTCACAATTCCATGTTTTCTGGGTAGTCTAAGTTCAATAGAAGCATTGGCATATTTAGGTGCTAGTATAAATCTAATGCTGTATTCACTATACGCTAAACTAGACCTTGGAGAATTGAAACCAACATGAATAAGTATACAACTAGCCGATCGATCAATAAAATATCCTAGAGGGATAATGGAAAACATGCTAGTTAAAGTTGGTACTTTAGTATTTCCAGTAGATTTTGTTGTTCTGGACATGGAAGAAGATTCTCAAGTTCCTCTCATATTAGGAAGACCATTTTTAAACACGGCTAAAGCAATGATAGACGTGTTCGGTAAGAAACTGACCCTAAGTATAGAGGACGAGAGTGTTACCTTTTCAGTTGAAAGAGCCATGCAACAACCGCAATCTGCAGATGATACTTGTTATTATATTTAAACTATAGAATCACACGCAGAATTATTAGAAGAATTTTCAGAATTACAAGGAACAGGAGAATGTTCTTTAGGAGAAGGAACTGAACCAATTGATGAAACAGAAATGTTAGCTACACTAATGGTTAATGGATATGAACCAACAACAGAAGAAATTCAAATGCTAAAAGAGGAAGACAGATATCGATATAAATCATCGATAGAAGAACCACCGACATTAGAGTTAAAGCCACTTCCAAACCATTTAAAATACGCTTATTTACATGGTGAATCTGAATTACCTGTAATAATATTGTCTTCTCTTACTGAAAATGAAAAATCTCAACTCATTTCTGTGTTAAAAGCTCATAAATCAGCTATTGCATCGAAAATTCATGATATTAAAGGAATAAGTCCTTCGTATTGCACACATAAAATCCTTATGGAAGAAGGTCATAAAACATATGTGCAACACCAACGAAGACTAAATCCTAATATGCAAGATGTTGTTAAAAAAGAAATTATTAAACTGCTAGATGCAGGTTTAATTTATCCAATTTCTGATAGTCCATGGGTAAGCCCAGTTCAATGCGTGCCTAAGAAGGGTGGCATGACTGTCATTACAAATGAGAAAAATGAGCTTATTCCTACTAGGACTGTAACAGGATGGCGTGTTTGTATTGATTATAGAAAATTAAATGACACCACCAGAAAAGATCACTTTCCCTTACCTTTCATTGATCAAATGTTGGAAAGATTAGCCGAAAATAGTTACTATTGTTTTCTTGATGGTTTTTCCAGATATTTTCAAATTCCGATAACACCCGAAGACCAAGAGAAAACCACATTCACGTGCCCTTATGGTACTTTTGCTTATAAACGCATGCCATTTGGACTTTGCAACGCCCCTACAACCTTTCAAAGGTGCATGATGGCGATTTTTCACGACATGATAGAAGAATGCATGGAAGTTTTCATGGATGACTTTTCAGTCTTCGGTGATACATTTGAATCATGTCTAGTTAATCTTGAACGAATGCTTATTAGATGTGAACAATCAAATCTAGTTCTTAATTGGGAGAAATGCCATTTCATGGTTAAAGAAGGCATCGTTCTTGGTCATAAAATTTCAAAGGAAGGAATTGAAGTGGATAGAGCTAAAGTAGATGTAATTGCTAAACTTCCACATCCCACCAATGTTAGAGGAGTTAGGAGTTTTCTAGGGCATGCCGATTTTTACCGACGTTTCATAAAAGATTTTTCTAAAATTGCCACTCCTATGAATAAACTCCTAGAAAAGGATGCTCCATTCATCTTTTCAGATGAATGTATCAAATCTTTTAATATTCTTAAAGAAAAACTCACTAATGCGCCGATCATGATAACTCCAAATTGGAATCTACCGTTTGAACTTATGTGCGATGCAAGTGATTTTGCAATGGGAGCCGTTTTAGGACAAAGGATTGAAAAACGATTTCAACCTATATATTATGCTAGTAAAATGTTACAAGGAGCACAAACGAATTACACAACTACTGAAAAAGAACTCCTTGCTATTGTCTTTGCTTTTGACAAATTTCGTTCATATCTCGTTCTAGCTAAAACGGTGGTCTATACCGACCATTCTGCTCTTAGATACCTATTTTCGAAACAAGATGCTAAACCACGATTAATCTGTTGGATCTTACTCTTACAAGAGTTTGATATTGAAATCCGAGATAAAAGAGGAGCAGAAAATCTCGCCGCTGATCATCTTTCTCTTCTTGAAAATCCCGAATTAGAAGTTCTAAATGAATCGGCCATACAAGACAACTTTCCTGATGAATATCTATTGAAGATAGATTATAATGAAATTCCATAGTTTGCAGACTATGCAAACTATTTAGTATGTGGATTCCTTGAAAAAGGATTATCGTACCAAAAACGAAAGAAATTCTTTAGTGATATAAAACACTATTTCTGGAAAGATCCACATTTGTTTAAAAGTTATCCCGATGGAATAATACGCCGATGTGTATTCGGAGATGAAGCTAGTCAAATCTTAAACTATTGTCACACAGGACCAACAGGAGGGTATTATGGGCCTCAGCTTACAGCAAGAAAAGTTTATGATGCTGGATTCTATTGGCCTACAATTTACAAAGACGCACACCTTCTTTGCAAATCCTGTGATGCTTGTCAAAGGGCCGAAAAAATAAGTCAACGTGATGAAATGCCACAAAATGTCATTCAAGTATGTGAAGTATTTGACATTTGGGGTATTGACTTTATGGATCCATTTCCAAAATCTCATAATAATCTATATATTCTCGTTGCCATTGATTATGTATCTAAATGGGCGGAAGCACAAGCTCTCCCAACTAACGATGCACGAGTTGTAGTCAACTTTTTAAAACGTCTTTTTGCAAGGTTTGGAACACCGAAAGCTTTAATAAGTGATCGGGGTACTAATTTCTGTAATAATCAACTTGAGAAAGTTCTCAAAAGATATGGAGTAACTCATAAAATCTCCACTGCTTATCATCCACAGACAAGTGGATAAGTTGAAAATACCAACCGAGCTTTAAAACGTATTCTAGAGAAAACCGTAGGATCAAATCCGAAGGAATGGTCCATTAAATTGGAGGATGCACTCTGGGCTTTTAGAACAGCCTACAAAACTCCAATTGAAACCACACCTTTTAAACTCGTTTACGGAAAAGCATGTCATCTTCTAGTAGAAATTGAACACAAAGCATTTTGGGCTTTGAAGACATGTAATCTTGATTTACATGAAGCCGGACGTCTACGATTAAGTCAACTAAACGAATTAGAAGAATTAAGACAAGAAGCATACAAAAATTCGTTAATCTATAAAGAAAGAACGAAGAAATGGCATGATAAAAGAATCAGAAGTTCAAAAAAATTTAAAGAAGGAGACAGAGTTCTTCTTTTCAATTCACGATTCAAGCTATTTCCTGGAAAATTGAAATCAAGATGGTCTGGACCATTCATAGTCAAAAGAGTTTTCCCGTACGGAACAGTAGAATTAATAAATTCAAATGGGATTGAATTTAAGGTTAATGGTCACAGAGTTAAACATTACATAGATAGTCCGATGGAAGTTGACAACGAAGTTAATCACAATTTCGACACCACAGCTAACTAAGTGTGGGGAGAATCAAGTCTTTAAAGGATAATATGTATTTCTGTTAGAGTTAGATTTTCCGTTTTCGTGTAGTTCTCGAAAATGGAACCCGAATGGTCTTTCCCTAACAGACCCTAAAGAACTAGTCTTCTCCCCCCATTCTGAATTTTTTTTTTTTTTTTTAGGTTTTACGAGATGAAGACTTCCTGTGAATTAAACCATGGTGTAATGCTACACGCTTTGATCACTAAACGTAATAATGATACACTTCCAAGTGAAATAGTATCATTAATCAGAGGTAAATTGGACGGAGTAAGAAAAGAATCCAGATGCGAAAATAATAAGTTACAATTTGGTAAAGGAAAATCAAAATCCGCAGCGAAAGAAGAGCACGACACCTTGAAAGATGTCACAAATGCGGAAAATGGTCACACGAAGGAAAATGCTCGACGAATCAGACATATTCCAATACCGAATTTGTTACGCTATGCAGAGATGGACCGTTCATATGTTTAGAAGAAAAAATGTTGAATGCTCGAGGTTACGCCTATGTAGCCATGGAAAACCAATTAGTCCGACTATCTTATGAGTGGGCTAGAGCATATCATTAAGAAATCTTTCTCACAGGTAAGTATGTACAGTTTTCATTTTTATTTTTATTTTTATTTTTAACCTTTTGATAATAAACGCTAATTTGTTCGCTATAAAGTATTAAATTGGTATTCGATAAAATTAGGTCTTGCGACCGAAATTATTGATATCATACAAAAATTTATTACATCACTGCGAAATTTACCGTTTATTCTTAAGGTATAAATATCTTTAATCAATCAACCAAAATATTTCAAAAATTCTTCATGAGTTAAATTAGGTCATGGAACCAAAATTACTTTACCGAAAAGAGGGGCGCATATTTTTGATAATATTTGATTGATTAAAGTGGGATAAAAGCCAAAAAAAAATTTAATTTTATTTTTACTTTGTTTTTAAAATTAATATTAAAATAATATTGTAAACTTTTTAAATCAATATATTTAAAATTGTAAATATTTGAAAAATTAATATTTTTAATATAAGTTTGTATGTATAAAAACAAAAATATAATTTAAGTTTGGTGTGAATTTTTAATATGAATTTTTAATTATGCATTTATAATTTAAGTTTAGTGTGAATTTTTAATATGAATTTTTAATTTTATGCATTTTAAATTTAAGTTTGGTGTGAATTTTTAATATGAATTTTTAATTTTATGCATTTTAAATTTAAGTTTGGTGTGAATTTAAAAATAAAAATTTACTTTATTTCGCTAAGTTAAAAATATGATATTTAAAATTCGTCGTGAGTTGAAGACTAGGTCGTTGAACCGAAATTGCTTTACCCAAGGGAGGGACGAGAACTTTTATTATCATTATTTTTAATCTTATTGAATAAAAGTATGCCAAAAACATTTAAAAAACCTAAAAATCTTTACTTTTAAAACCGCGCTTTGAATTGACAAATTTTAAAATTTTGTCGAGAGACGGACTAGGACATCGATCCGAAACGCCCTCATCCTAAAAAGAAACAAATTTTTAAAATTTTATTAATTTTATGTTTTATAAAGTGTAAGGTTTTATAAAAAAAAAGAAAAAAAGAAAGAAAAAAAAAGGCCAAAACACTCTTCCCGGACATCCATGCGATCACATGGGAATTGAACTCCAACTCCATGCGATCGCATGGAGCTGGAAAATAGGCCAGATAGAAAAGACAGTCTGTTCTGCTCTTCACCACAATATACACACACATACACGAAAATCTCTCAAAACCTCACCAAATTTCATCATTTTTCCACCGTAATTCATCAAATTTTTCGCTCTAATCATGAAATTGTTCAGAAGCTTCTCAAAGAAGGTAAAAATTACACCCCTAAACTCATAAATTTTCTAGTTTTTGTGATAATTACCAATATTTTACCTAATGCAATTTTGTTAATTTCTAGTATAATTAGTGTTAAATTGTTAGTATTTTATGCATGTATAACCTAGATTGATGCTATTTAACATGATTTGAAGCCAAAAACTTCAAAAATTTTAGAAATCTAGGGTTTGTGTTCTTGAGCAATTTGGGGCTTTTTGATGTAAACAGGTTATGGCCAATTTTTGTCATGAATTATTGCTTAATTGAGTAGTGTAACATGTTTAGGTAGTTAAATGATCCAAACATTGATCCTAAACATGATTTTTAAAGATTAAAGTGAACCTTTTAGGCGAAAATTCATGAACTTGATTAATTTGATATATTTGTCATTTGAGACTTGTTTAATTGTTAGTAATGACTATTTTGACATGTTATTTGAGTTAAATGCTTATGAACTTTGTCTACATTTCCATATGTGCTTATTTGAAAAAGTATAGAATTGTAAAAAATGTGAAAATGTGTATAAGTTTAATTTTGATTTAACATGTTATTGTGATTGTTTTAAGTTATTATTTTGCTAACACTAATGCATATTTGGATGCACAAATTTTGTGTTTAATGTGTTTTGCAGAAAGCCGATACTGGAGGTTCAGGATCATCATCATCTAGACGACCAACTCCAGCTCCAGAACCAGAACCAGAAATGCAATACGAGCCAGAACCTGAACAAGTACCACAACAGGAACCACAACAACAGCCTGATCAGCACGTACCTTATTATGATCCGCTACAGTTACCTAATGAATTCATAGTATTTCCCCCGCATCCACCTGTAGAATACCCAACAATTCCGGAACACACATTGCATCCTAATCTGAGATTCGATAGACGATGGAGAGATTACCCGGCATATCAAAGTAATAAATTTAAATTGGTAACAAAAGAGGTAGAGGTGCCGAGAGTAATTGATTGGAATCCTTTGGAAATGGTCCATCTAGCGGACCGTGTTAGACAGCATTTGATTCAAAGGTATGGCAGTTCTTCTTTTACAGATTGGGAACGTCTTTTCACTATTCGTAGACCTGTTTATAAGGAATGGTGTGTTGAGATGATGAGTACTATAGCGTTAAATGTAGATGTAGATAGGTTAGATGATAGAAGTTTTCTTAGATTTATCCTTGGCGGTAGGATGTACAGAATGTCCATGATGGACATGGCCAGGGCATTACAGATTTACACTCCTAGTGAATTGCTACTACCCAATTGTATGAGTTTGATTTATCGTGGTGAAAGGGTAGATAGGAACTTTGACGCGAACGCCGTTTGGAGGCGTATGTCAAACTATAATCTTTTTACACTGGGAGGAAAACACTCCTACTTACATATTAACAAAGCCGAGCTTCGTGTAATTCATAGATTTTTGGCTAACTCGATTACACAGAGAGGTCACAATAAGGAGAAAATGACCTTACATGATTTATTTTACCTAAAGTGTATTCGAGACCTGAGAAGCTTTGTTAATATCCCTTACTGTGTTGGTTTTTATTTATCTAAAATGGTAGAAGGAATGCAGGACGGGAGTATAATAGGAGGAGGTATTTTTGTTACTCTCATTGGAGAGTATTTAGGTTTTGATAGGAACCAAGGGGCTCCATTACAGATTTGTAGAGAACAGGATGAGACCATAGGATTGCGGGTTTATGTGGGTGCTAAGGTATTGAAGAGTAGACGCAACCAGGCATTGCCCTATAAAGGTAATCATCCTCAGGTAGAGAGAGGCTCAGACGAGGAAATGGAGGAAGCGGAAGACATTAGGGATGTCTTTCGAGATGCTATTCTTGACGTCCACGTTCGTATAGATGAGGAAGCAATGACGAGCGCGGCCAGATATAGTATGTAGGAGCAGTGGAACTCCGAGCGAGTATATGAGGATTATAGGCGACGCCAACACGATAGCTGGTTAGTTCATCAGCACCAAATCATGAGCCATCTATCATATCAGGTACCAAATAATTGCGTGCCTACTCAACCTGCTCATTTTCCGCCACACAACCCCGACATCCGACCACCCTTTAACCGGTATGACTATAACCAAGCCTATCAGAACACCTATAACCAACAATGGAACCCACTTGATGAGATGAACTGGAACACATATCCAGACTGATTTGATTCCATTGGTTATTTTTATGATTTTTATGTTTTTATCTTTTTACTTATTCATGTTTAAACTTATGTTATTGAATATATTTATGTAATTTTTATCATTTTTATTATTATTGTGTACTAATATTTCACATTTAGGATTTGAAAGTGGGATATTAAGTCCCATTTCAAATTGCCATGCATGTTTATATTTGTATTGTATGTATATTGTCGATTGTACAAAACAGGGTAAAACAACGCATTTTCAAAGACTGGCATTAAGTTCAGCAAAAGCTACTAATTTTGACGACAAGATGAAAAATAAATGTGATGTAACAACAAGACGGAATGAACAAATGATGTGCACCATTTATCATTCAGCAAACAAACGCCAATATGTTTGGAAACTTTGGTAAAATTTAATCATTTTTCTACGCTAATCACCCTCAATAATTTAAATTGTTACTGATTTCTTGCAAATGAGGGCATTGCAAGATCTTAAGTGTGGGAAGGGGTTAAATTCTTTCGGATTTTTAAAATTTTTAACTTATACACTTGGTTACCATTAAAAATACTAGTAACACAGTAGTTATATTAGAATCTAGTGCTCTCTGATAATAAAGAACAGCCCTAGTCTTATATACTGACTACCCACTTCTAGTAAAAATTTTCAAAATTTTCAATTAAATGAATTCAAAATCATGTTTATACATATTTATGAACGATAAAACTAGGTGTTAACACCGAAATTATTGTTACCTTGGAAAGGACATAAATTGAGAAACAAACCAAAATGTTAGAATTCATTTAAAATGGAATAGAGAACAATAAAAGGCAAATAAAAGAAAATAAAAGAAAATAAAAGCCAAGTGTGGGAAAATTTACCAAGTTATTTTAAACATATATCACATATTTTTATAACAAATAATTGAAGATACTTTTGCTTTGGACTAAACTAAACAGTTTTACCCAATTTACTGTAATATATTTGAAAGAAAGATGGATCTACATGATGAATCAATTCCATCATTAAAAGGAAGTAAAGTCTTCCAAAAAAGAAACGCACTTCTTGATTTAGGTCATGAAGTTGTCGTCCAGACCAGCTGTAGGTTGACGAAAAATCTAGAAAAGTCATCTCTAAAATTAGCAGGAAATCCACGGACCTCAGCATCAAACAGGGTCGCCAAGTGGTCAGACTTATCCTAACCATGAGAGGATCTGTCTTGTAAAATGGGGAGGACGCCGTGCAAATTAGCTGGATAAGACTAATGAATAAGATCCCTAGAAAGGATAATCTCCTTAAAAGATCAAAAATCAGCTTTTAAGCCTGATATTACTCAATCCTAGAGATTGACCTTAAAGATTGAGAATTACAAACTCATGGAATTCAATGATATCTAAACTCGAGCTTGAACGAGAAAATATTTTGATCAAAATTACAAACCGATTTGATTTCTGAAAACCCATTTTCAATGCGTTCATTACCATTGAACGTAAAATCCTAGGAATTCACCTGGAATTCATTAGGTCACCTGAACCAAATCGGGTGTCAACCGTAAGAACGGTGGTTGCATAGCATGGTCAAAGACAGGACCTTGTGCCAGACCGAAAAATTATAAGGGTGAGCTTTACTATTGCTCCTACGAAGGATAGTAATTGCATCCGACACGTTATAGACCATAATTAAAAAGCATGTCAGGGGACATTGCCTTAACAGTTGCTTGTTCAACGCTTTCCTTTACAACCGAACGGTAGTTTACCGAAAGGTAATATACGGAACAAGTATACTGGACGTGTTGCTTTCCCAATACAAGGTTAGCAAGTGGGTGACACAAAACTGCAAGTTTTGAACTAAAATTTTCAAATCTGAAACCCACCAAACCCACAAAAAGAATTTGCAAACACCGGTGAAGGGTTATTCCGAAAAACTTATCTAGGGTAAAAGCTAGATTTAATTTTCAAAAAGATCAAATGTTTTCATAAAGATCCAATTTCCCAAATGGATCTAAATTTTATAGTCATGTGGGACTGTAAACCACATCGTTACTACCATTGTTTATACCACCGTATAGAAATCACTGATGTACAAAGTGTGAAGAATAAAGAAGTGATTCTAGTATATTTCAAGACTATATTGCTTGAGGACAAGCAACGCTCAAGTGTGGGAATATTTGATAATGCTAAAAACGAACATATATTTCATAGCATTATCCCTCAAGAAAGACAAGCTTTTAGTTGCAATTGTCCTATTTACAAGTGATATTCGTTTAAATAATAAAAGGTGAAGACAAAGGACAGATTCGACAAATTGAAGACGCAAACGACCAAAAAGCTCAAAAGTACAAAGTACAATCAAAGAGGTTCCAATTATTGATAAGAAACGTCTCAAAATTACAAGAGTACAAGACGCGAAACGCAAAGTACAAGATATTAAATTGTACGCAAGGACGTTCGAAAATCCGGAACCGGGACCAGAGTCAACTCTCAACGCTCGACGCAACGGACTAAAAATTACAAGTCAACTATGCACATAAATATAATATTTAAATAATTCTTATAATTATTTATATATTATCTTTATTTAATTAAAACATCGACAAACAAGAAAACAAGGAACTTTGAGCTGTCACCGACGGCCACGTGATCGCATGGCCTGGAGGAAGAAACTCCATGCGATCGCATGAGCCCTTTTTCCAGGCCTGTCCTATAAAGTTCGCGAGTTTTGGACTCAAAAACACATCTTTTTCTAATTCATCATACGTAATATATATATATATATATATATATATATATATATATATATATTTATTTATTTATTTATTTATATTTTAATTTTAATTTCTAATAATAAGGGTATGTTAGCGAATATTGTAAGGGTGTAAGTCGAAATTCTGTCCGTGTAACGCTACGCTATTTTTAATCATTGTAAGTTATGTTCAACCTTTTTAATTTAATGTCTCGTAGCTAAGTTATTATTATGCTTATTTAAGTCGAAGTAATCATGATGTTGGACTAAAAATATTAAAATTGGGTAATTGGGCTTTGTACCATAATTGGGGTTTGGACAAAAGAACGACACTTGTGGAAATTAGACTATGGGCTATTAATGGGCTTTATATTTGTTTAACTAAATGATAGTTTGTTAATTTTAATATAAAGATTTACAATTGGACGTCCCTATAAATAACCATATACACTCGATCGGACACGATGGGCGGGATATTTATATGTCCGAATAATCGTTCATTTAATCGGACACGGGAATGGATTAATAGTCTATGGAATTATTAAAACAGGGGTGAAATTATGTACAAGGACACTTGGCATAATTGATAACAAAGTATTAAAACCTTGGGTTACACGCAGTCGATATCCTGGTGTAATTATTAAACAAAGTATTAAGACCTTGTTACAGTTTAAGTCCCCAATTAGTTGGAATATTTAACTTCGGATATAAGGATAATTTGACGAGGACACTCGCACTTTAAATTTATGACCGATGGACTATTATGGACAAAAACCAGACGGACATATTAAATAATCCAGGACAAAGGACAATTAACCCATGGGAATAAACTAAAAATCAACACGTCAAACATCATGATTACGGAAGTTTAAATAAGCATAATTCCTTTATTTTCATATTTAATTGCACTTTTAATTATCGTACTTTTTAATTATCGCAATTATAATTATCGCAATTTTATTTATCGCAATTTCATTATCATTATTTACTTTATGCTTTAAATTAAGTTGTATTTATTTTTAATATTTTACATTAGGTTTTAACTGCGACTATAGTTTTAAAATCGACAAACCGGTCATTAAACGGTAAACCCCCCCCCTCTATATTAATAATATTACTTATATATATATATTTGTATTTTTATAAAGTAAAACTAATATAGCGTTAAGCTTTGTTTAAAGATTTCCCTGTGGAACGAACCGGACTTACTAAAAACTACACTACTGTATGATTAGGTACACTGCCTATAAGTGTTGTAGCAAGGTTTAGGTATATCCATTCTATAAATAAATAAATATCTTGTGTAAAATTGTATCGTATTTAATAGTATTTCCTAGTAAAAATATACACTATTTTCTAGTACACCTCGCACACATCAGTAAGACCAAAGCAAAAAGCAGTAGACCAAGGGGATCACCCTGTTGCACCCCCTGAGAAGACCATAAGGTGTGGTTCCCATAATACAATCTGGCTGGATTAGAGTAGCAAAATTCAACCCACTGATAAATGCTCGGACAAAGGCGGCGAACTTCACGTAACATGACCGTACGATCAACAAGATTGAATGCATTTTGAAAATCAACTAATAACATAGAGAGGCCAACATCAGAGCCATGATCCTCAATCAACCGATTCACAGCATGAAGAATTGCCTCACCACCTGAAGAAACACCAACACCAAATTGAAGACCATCGAGGTAACTTCCCAAAGACTGGCCAATCATAGCAGCGCCAACCTTCGAAACAAGACGTCGTCAAACAGTACCCACAGCTATAGGACGAAGACCACCGCCGGGCTTGACAAGCGGTGTGAGGGGAGCACTAGCTATATACTCTCCTAATTCCATAGGGCACCTTCTAGCTAGAAAGAGATTAACGACCCCGGTAATAGAGCCAACCAACTCATCCGAGACTGCCACAGTAGCACCACTCAAGTAATCCATAATGTGTTGTGCACGTAAACCATCCCTACCACATGATGTGCCCCGAGGAAAACTTTTAACCTGGCCCAAAACAACAGCAGAAGTCGTAACAAGGTGAAGGTGATCAACCGGCATATCAGGCAAGGATGGAGCTATAGAAGAAGGGTGCTTAGACAGCAAGTCCGCCAGTGTGGCGTCATTATAAGGAGCAACGCCTGATGAAGAAAGAACACGAGCTGCAGCGGTGTAATGGCCATCACAAATCTTCCTACGACACTGCTTAATATTACGCTCTTCCAAATCAAGGACCTCATCAACAACCACTGACAACATAGGAGAATCCTCTGCCAAATACTCCCTCACAAGCTGTAAACTTCCACCCACTGTCCCCCAAGAGCAAATAGCACGGGAAATATTCTTTTCCTGATGCCGACGCTTTATCGAAGACCTAGACTCACGACTACTCTGTGGCCGAAAGGTTTTAAGGGTACAAAGGGGTAACACCAACAAAGAGACCCAACTAGAAATGTCATCAGGCTTAGAGATCACCTTATCAAGAGCACCTTTCAAAACCCGAGAAAACCCCAAACGACACTTGAGAGGGATAGACTTAACCGTGCGAAACCTCTTAGAGAACAAACGATCAAGGAGAGCCACGTCAAAACCATCGTTATGATCACGCACCGAACCATCCTCAATACAAAGTCGAGCAGGAGAAGAGGGAGCTAGTGGCTTGGTAAAATTATGAAACACAAAATGAACAACACCATTTCCCTCATCGGGAGGCGGCACATCTGAGCCCCTACCATGACGGCACTTAGCACGTATCATGTGTGTTTTGTAGCAAACACCACATAACCAAATCCCCATATGCCTAAAAGTAACATCAGCCTCAGTATAAACACCCAAATTAGAAGTAAGAGAATGTCGAGTGATATCCCGCGCATCGATACCACAATGACGATCACTAAGATGCTTGATAAGAGAACTTCTAATTAGCCCATTTCCACTCCCATTTTGACAGTCACTAAGACCCACAAAGGGACAATGAAACTTCACAGTGGCATGCGACATAGCTACACACAACCTTTAGTTGTAGTGCATAGATAAAATGACAGATGCAAAAACCTCATACACCGTAATATAATTTTAATCATGAAGCCAAGATAAAACTCACAGGGGACTTTTAACAAACACCTGGTGGGCACCCTAAAAATATTATATAATAAAATTTATTAAATAGGCTGATAGCGTGCAAATTCTAACATTTCCCAAGTCAAAATTACCAAACTTGAACAGGCATCCAACTTGTTCTCTATCTTGTAGCTATCCCAAACCTTTATTATTATTATTATTATTATTATTATTATTATTATTATTATTATTATTATTATTATTATTATTATTATTATTATTATTATTATCTTTATTGTTAAAAATGTCATTATTAGTAAAATTATCATTCTTACTAAAATTATCATTTTATTTTCATTAACACTATTATAATTATTATTATTATTATTATTATTATTATTATTAATATCACTATTAATATTATTATTATTATTACAACAAATATTATTTATATAAACTACATTTATTACATACCTATACTAATATTACATAGTTTTATATTTTTAAGCAAAATATTATTTTTATTAAGTGATACATAATATTTAAATATATTATACAAAATAGATAGTAATATGATTATATATGTAAAAATTAATCTTAATACATTATAAACATAGTTGATTAATATTATACGTGTTAATATATATACTTGATATAGGTTCGTGAATCCGAGGCCAACCTTGCATTGTTCAGTATCGTCGTATGAATATTTTTACTACAAAATATTGTATTGTGAGTTTCATTTGCTCCTTTTTTAATTGTTGTCGCAATATATAATTTTTGGGCTGAGAATACATGCGCTGTTTATATAACTGTTTTACGCCATAGACACAAGTACTTCAAATATATTCTACGTTGAGTTGTACCACCTTGCATATCTTCCCTAATAGCTTGGTAACTAATATTTACATGTTGTAAGAACATGTAAGTGCGAATCCTATTGATAGATCTATCGGGTTTGACCACCCCAACCTGGCTAGTCGCTCTAGTATCGTAAATGGTTACATATTACTTCATTTTTACTCCACTTGGTACAGTGTAGGGAGATTTCATAATAAAGGGAATATGCCACATTAATTGTTAAGTATGGTTACCGAAGCGCTCAACAACTTATAGAATACTTTTATACACTTGCGAGTGTACATATATTTATAAACGGAAATCTTGTGGTCTATTAATATATTGAAATTATTGTTATGATAAACCTATGAACTCACCAACCTTATGGTTGACACTTTTAAGCATGTTTATTCTCAGGTATGAAAGAAATCTTCTGCTGTGGATTTTCTCATATTACATGGAGTCGTTCATGGCATATTTAAGTCAGTACCTTGCAATGGGACCAAATGTTGAAGACTTCGTCCAGGAGGACTAGGACGGGTCATCACAGTCGGTATTAGAGCGTTGGTCCTAGTGAACCAGGTCTTGCATTAGTGTGTCTAACCAGATACTGTTAGGATGCATTAGTGAGTCTGGACTTCGACCTTAGCTGCATATTATAAGTATTGTTTATCATTCTTAATGGAAAATTACCTGCTTATCATTCCTAAGTCTAGACACGACTTCCTGCACTTATTGCATAGATAGTTTACAGATAAATTTATATCCTAGCATATCTGTTATTGTAAACTTTGCCTGATAGTTTCCGAAAGTTCCTCCGTAATCTACAGGATCTTCTATATTATATATAGGTATTCTATGTAATTAGAATATCATCCGTTATCCGAAAATCATTTTATATCGAAAATCATCTATCCGACCGTACAAGATGGAACTCGCAACTAGTTCAAGTTCCTCGGACTCCGACAGCTATTCTGATATAGATTTCCACTCAAGCTCCGAAAGCAGCGTAATCGGAATGGATCAACCACTTAGCCATAACCTATTTTGGATGAAATGGGGATGGGTTCGTAGTCGACTTAATCAATGGAGACAAGAAGAAGGCGATCCTTTCCACCCACCGACCTGCAATCTTGGCGAAGAACCTGAAGCACTTACCGGCAAACCAGTTCAAAACACCATTTTTAGTCTCATCTCCAGGGTAGCTCGTCCCGATTATCTTCTATCTAAAATTCTAAACCTTATTCATCCGCTCGTTCCGACTGACAATCATCCAGAAATAATAGAAGAAGTTAACGAGCTTCGTGCTCGAGTAATCAATTTGGAGAATGTGGTGCAAAACTTAACAACTTCAGCAATATCACCGGCACCACCAGTACCACCAGCAACACAAGCCTTAGCATCACACGCCTCAACATCACAACCTATACCTCGAGCATAATCATCGTTCTACATATCGTTCTACATCATCCATCTTCGTTCTACATGGCGATTATGTAATCTCTAATGCTTTAGAGATTATGTATTCTAGTTCTAACGGTAAATCAAATGAGATTAATATCATATTAACTCATTAAGTCCATGATTACATCTGAAGAATATATATATATTTTCATAAAGATTGTAATTAAAAATTCTTTTGTACAAACTGTTAATGGTGAAAATATTTTAACAGGTAGGTAATACCCGAGGAATATTTAGATTTCACATTAATAAGTTATACTGTACATTCTTTGAATCTGATTCAATAGTCATTTATTATCCTACTTACATCCACATATATACGAATCCGTTCACCATAGAATAACCATTTTCATTCAATTTCATATTTGGATTTTGACTTACCAGAATCCAACAAGTGGCATAATGAAGAAAACATTGGGCAAAAAAATAAAATTTGTTAGAAACAAACAAATTAACTATGAGAAATTCTGTTAAGAATCCACGCTAACTGTTCCTAGCTAACTGATTACATTTTATTTATCGCAATTTATATTCTCGCAATTTTATTTATCGTCATTTAATTTCTATTATTTATTTTACGCACTTTAAATATCGGGACACGTATACAAGGTTTTGACATATCATATCGACGCATCTATATATATTATTTGGAATAACCATAGACACTCTATATGCGGTAATGATCGAGTTAGCTATACAGGGTTGAGGTTAATTCTACAATAATATATATACCTTGAGTTGTGATCGAGTCTGAGACATGTATATAACGAGTCACGACACGTATTAATTAATTTGAATATTATATATTAAACTATATATGAATTATTGACTTACTAACTGTGGACTACTAACTGTGAACTACTAACATTGGACCATTAAAATGAATTAAAATATTGATTATAACATATGAAACTAAAACATTTCTTCAAGATTGCCACTTGATTTCATCTTAAACATCCTTTGTATCTTGACGATCACAATCAGCGTTTAATCATCTAAAAACCTTCAATATTCTTGAAAATCCTCGGTTTGATAACCGATGATCCAGATCCGTTAACTTTGAAAATACTAATGAAGCAGCATGTTGTAGATGGTCTAAATGTGTGACGATCGCTCCAAATCCATATGGACGAACACGTCATTCATCGATTTCATTGCGAGGTATTTGACCTCTATATGATTCGTTTTGTAAACATTGCATTCTTTTGAAAAGGCACACCATAAATGAATATTTAAATCAAAGGTTTTCGACATCTGATGATTTCTACATATATACAATCATCGTAAATAATAGTTTACAATAATACTTCCGTTGACAATGCAGTCAAAATAAGATACATGGTGATGATTTGGTGAATGCAATGTTTCCTTGAAAAATATGTCATATAAGACTCCATGCACATAGCTTGTCTAACATATAAGCAAACAGTGGAAGACTTTTAGGAAACCTGAGAATAAACATGCTAACAAGTGTCACCACAAAGGTTGGTGAGTTCATAGTTTTAGTGTTGCACATAATCTGTATATAAAGGTGGATCACAAGATTTCAGTTGTTTCATCCAGAAACGTTTATCAAAATATTCTACAAGATTGAGCACCCTGGTAACTAAACTTTAACGTTTTAATAAGTACCTCTGTTTTAACATACATGCAACCAACATGTACAATACACGCAAACTAATGTGTACTAACCTCAAATAGCATACGTCTGTTTTATAGTTCAGGCTAGGGTTTCTATACCTGAAACAGACGGGGTTGTCAAGCTCTATGGATCCATATACTACTACTCGCGCCCACCAGTTCTTATAACTGGCAGTTACTAGTTACCAAAGCTAAGGGATTTTCGGTTCAAACTCGGTGTAGAATTTAATATGTACTTGTATCCATTGCGTTTAAAATAAAGTGCATGTATTCTCAGCCCAAAAATATAGATTGCAAAAGCAATTAAAAAGGGAGCAATGAAACTCACGCATATAAATATTGTAAAATAGTTAATAAAGCAATTGCATGTATTCTCAGCCCAAAAATGTAAAGAGTAAAAGGGGGCAAATGAAACTCACCTTAGCAGCATATAAAGTGGTTCACCAAAATGTGACTGAAACTCGGATTACCAGATAACCGTAGATCTCAACGTATCAATATTGTGATTCAATATTGCAGGAAAGTACGTAGACGCAACAGAGATGATAAATACTAGGTTTGACTTGCGAACAATACCCATGAACATTACCCATAACCTCCAAAGCTATAACCCATAATTTTCCTTAGCTCTATCTCGCTCATAAAATCCGTTTTGAAAATCACCCGAGCATAACTCCGTCGTAGTATTTTATGTATACTACTAATACTTAATTTGAATATTGCACTAGAATTATTACGGAATAAAAATATATGAAATAAATATATATGTACATATATGTGTGTGTTTCTGCAATCGATCGATCGATCGATATATATAGTTAGAAAATAATATTATAATAATAAAAGGAATCAAACGTGTTTAATTATAATAATATAATAATATAATAAAATAATAATATAATAATAAAAGGAATCGTACGTTTATAATTATAATAATATAATAATATAATAAAGTAATAATATAATAATAATATAATAATAATATAATAATATAATAAAGTAGAATATAATAATATAATAATATAATTGAATCGATTAAGATTTTAAAAGTCGTATTTTTAAAATATTTCAGGGGTATTTTATTTAACTTATAATTAATAATTTCAATCATGTCGCTTTCATGTGAATAGTAAATTAATTAATTTCGTTTCATTTACTATTCATATAAATAGTAAATGAATTAATTTTGATTCAACTATTTAAGCTACACGTTGTACGTTGTGCTTTACAAATTGTACATTTTTAATTTAACTTCGTTTCTTAAAAAAAATTACAAAAATTATATCATAAAAATAAAACGACTTAATACGTAAAATTTTTAATTTGAAAAGCATCGTTTAATAGTAAATTTTTATCATTTCATATATAAATATTATTCGCATGATTCCGTATATATTGAAAACTCTTATGTTTATATAATACATGTTATGACGTTCGTGAATCATCACACAAACAGGGTAATTGAATAGTTCAAGAATTTTGAGATTCAGTTTTATAGACTTTGCTTATCGTGTCGGAAACGTTAAAGATTAAGTTTAAATTTGGTCAGAAATTTCTGGGTCATCACAGTACCTACCCGTTAAAGAAATTTCGTCCCGAAATTTGAGTGAGGTCGTCATGGCTAACAATAAAAATGTTTTCATGACGAATATGAGTTGATAAATAGAGTTTTATCACCGTTGAATAATATGAATAAAACAATCCAATTACTCGAAGCGTATGAGAGAAGTTATCGTAATAGAGTGAAATGAAGAATAGAGATTTGTCTTAACTCTTGACGTAGTATCGATTGATTTCTGGAATTTAAGGAATAGAAAATCTTCATAATCTAAATAAGATTTGATTCTTTGGAAATTGCAGAAATTAGGATTTTCTTTGATTAAATGCGTAATCTGCCTCTATTGCTGTGTCCGATATTTCGCTATAAATTTACCACTTCCGTTTTATTATTTTCATCACTCCTACATCTTCTTCCTCATTTCATACTTCCAAAGATTGTGAAATGCTTCATCCAGTTCTAATTCTTGATATACTCCTAACTTTCATATCTGTCATTCTTCTTTTTCATCTACCACCAGAGAAAGTTATTTTCTTCTACCACTACCTTGGGGTTATAGTATTTTTCATTCTCTCGTATCTTTATATTGCTATACGCATTGATATACACGGTTTGTAATATATGTGTTGTTGTCAGGCTTTATATTTTCCCTTATATTTAGGAGCTCCATGCTTTCGTTTTTCCTTCTCGACTTCAAGTCAAGCGAATAATGGTCCAGAATTCGTAGGTATGGAGTTTCGAATGATCATAATATTCAAAGTAGAAAGAAAAGGTAATAGCACGATTTGATTTGTCAAATTATCAGAATATCTAGAAAAGACCGAATCATCAAGATAAATATTTTCTTGATATGTTTAGAGATTAAATAGAATGAAAGAGTTATGTAACATGGTTCATGATAAGGGTGGGATCTGTGAACCTTTATCACGTTCCATTAGAAACTCAGCATGACTTACTGTAATATAATCACATTGATCAAGTGTCATTATATTATACTAACTCATGCTTCAATCCCCAACATTACTTCAAAACATCCATTTTTCGAATTTTTCAGATTTTAGAAACTAAAATAGTTTCTTTTATGATGTAACACAGATAGCGCGAAGAGATGAATGATTTCAGATAAGAATAGTTATGAAAATATCTTCACAAATATGGAGGATATTTATAATGGAAGATACGATGATATCTTAGAATATTTAAGATAAGATGATGATGAAGAATATTGTCCGCAAAGGTTTTAGAGTAAGGAGCAAGATATTTGCTAAGGATTTCAGCACACACTGAATCATTTAGATTCTTTGAAGGCAGACTTAGTCTTTCTGATTTGTCCACAGCCTTCGTTATAGTTTGCTCAATTCGTTTTCCAGTTCCAAACCTTCTCTTTTTATGTGCTTTTCCAACACACTACTTTTTATCATCAAACTTTCGACTGTTAAAGTCGTTTACAATTTTTGCTGCTTCATCAGCATTTTTTCAAAATTTGGAGAACTAGTTTCGCAGTTTGAGGTGTTTTTCAGAAACTTCACATTTGAAGTATGTAAGTCTAGAAGATAGACATTATATGTATATATATAACTGTTGGCGTAGAATTGCTGCGAAATTCGAAATACTGATTGCTAATTCCTGGTAGTTGGTATGGCAATTACTGTTACAAGATGTGGATGAATACATGATAGGGTTTCTATGAGTATAAGGATTTCTCGGAAGGTCAAGGATAAATGAAGTTGTTGGTAAATTTACTGCTAATGTGGTGGGACATGAAAGGTTCCCCAGTAACAAGAACGTATATGTCAAGGTTATAATAAGGCTAATCTGAAAAGTCGAAGTTGACTGGTTGGAAATGTGGTAAAACTGGATACTTTGGAAAAAAAAAAGTTGCAAAGTTATTTTCGGTAATAACAATGCTAAAAGATCTTGTACAGTTTTAAAGTCAAAGTATAGCTTTGAAAGATGTAAAGATCTAAGAATGTTGTCACCGGTTCAGAGTTATGACTTGGATTCTGATCCGTCAATATCAGAATATGTA
Organism: Rutidosis leptorrhynchoides; assembly: GCF_046630445.1. Taxonomy (NCBI): domain Eukaryota; kingdom Viridiplantae; phylum Streptophyta; class Magnoliopsida; order Asterales; family Asteraceae; genus Rutidosis; species Rutidosis leptorrhynchoides. Next base: position 86,739,225 of record NC_092336.1, on the reverse strand, counting down.
ATTGAATTGGTATGAAATGATTGTGTATCACTGTGAAGATAGTGAGTATAGTTAATGATTTTTGAATCAAAATTGAAGAATGTACAGTGTAACATATTAATTGTTAACTTAAATATTTTCCGGGTATTACCTACCCGTTAAAGATTTCACAAGTAATATTTTGTACAAAAGAATTTTCATTACAATCTTTATGAAAATATATGTATGTATATTTTCTTCAGATGTAATACAGATTTAATGAGTTAATATCATATTATGCTCATTTGGTTTTCGGCTTGACTTAGAAGTGATTAATCTCTAAAACATTAAAGATTACATAATCTTTGCGGAGTATTTCGCTAATGTAATCGATACTTCATTATTTATTCTTATTCCTCGGTGAAGGATGTTGGTGCTCGTGGAATTCTTGTGAACCTTACAAGGCACAGATGGTGTTTTCTGGAAAGTTTCAAGTATATCGAAAATGAAAATGTAAAATCAATTATGTAATTGAATAATACACTTGGTTTATTATGAAATGGAATTCATTGAGTTGAAACAGAGATTGTAGTTAACGAAGGTTAAGTTGTTAACGAAGGATATACATCATAGCATATTAGTAATATGAATTTAACCGAGTAATATTTACCCTTTTTCAATTCATACATAATAGCTTAGTACGAAAAGATTTATTATGGTTTAAAAATTTATATATATATAAGATATATATATAAATTCTTCAGAGGGAATGAGTTAATATTTAATAACTCATTGATACAATATACACGTTATTGATTCGTAATGATGTCTACGGTGATTCTTGAACTAGCGGAGCTTGTGATGTTAGAGGTGCTGCTGATTCTGACGATGTTGAAAACACTGACTGTGCTGGTGAGGCTAAGGGTACTATTGATGTTGTTGGTAAAACAAGTCTAGCTTGTAACTTATGCACCATTCTTGTCAGGGTTTCTACTCTTCCTTCTATCATTTTGGTTCACTCATCTGATTTATGGTTAGGGCTAGAATAGATGAAATGCCCCGTTCATATTAATTATAAACGTTTCATATTAATTGGTTTCTTTGCGAGGTTTTGACCTCTATATGAGACGTTTTTCAAATCTTGCATTCATTTTTAAAATAACCATAACCTTTATTATTGAATAAAGGTCTTAATGACATAATTTAGATTGTCTATCAAAGACAATCTCCTCAAATAAATAAGTTTTTACACAACCCATTACAATATGATCAAATATATTACAACAAATACTCTGAATGCAAGTTTAAACAATATAAACAATTATGCCGACTCCAAATCTTGACCTTGGGTTGGCATACGACAGCGGAAGCATTTTTAATATTCACCTGAGAATAAACATGCTTAAAACGTCAACAAAAATGTTGGTGAGTCATAGGTTTAATTTCTATATAATAATCATAACATTTAATAAGCCACAAGATTTCATTTAATTAAATGCGCAGGATCATTACAACTGCAAAAATCATTCATACGATGAGTCGCCTAGTAATCGGCCTAAACATGGAGCGCTTAAGATATCTGACATCATACATTCCACTATTCAAATGTATGACAAGAATCCTTTGAAGTACTAAAGCATTTCCACTATTCGAAAATGGGGGTGGTTGGTGCCCGTAGATCTACCTTTAGGATTCGCGTCAATTAGTGTTTTTCACTAATTCTTAGGTTACCAAGCATAATAATAATAAGTACAGATATCCGGTATAACAAAACAGTCGTAGAATGTAGTTTCATGAACTTGTGCTTATTTTGTAAAACATTTATAAATTTGCATGTATTCTCATCCCAAAATAATTTAGATAGTAAAAATGGGACTATAACTCACTTTCACAGATTACTAATTCGTCGAGAATTAGACTTGTCCACAGGTTGATTTATGAACCTATAACAATATATACATATATTAAAATATGATTGAAATATATTCACAATATTTTCTTTATTACGTGTTGATGATTTTAGTTGTCCAGTTAGCAATCCAATGTTAGTAGTTCATAATTTGTCGTACATGAATAACTTAATATATATCTTGAATCAATCCACGACCCAGTGTATACATATCTCAGTATTGATCACAACTCAAACTATATATATATTTTGGAATCAACCTCAACCCTGTATAGCTAACTCCAACATTTGCATATAGAGTGTCTATGGTTGTTCCGCAATATATATATATATAGATGGGTCGACATGATGGGTTAAAACATTGTATACGTGTCTATGGTATCTCAAGATTACATAATATACAATATAAGTTGATTAAGTTATGGTTGGAATAGATTTCTTACAAATTTTCACGTTGCTAAAATGAGTAGTTTTTACCAATTTTGTTTTACCCGTCATTTCTTCGTTTCAAATCCGTTTTGAGTGATTTAAGCGGCTAAGGTTTCATATTGAACTTAACTTTATGAAACTAAACAGAAAAAGTATATGTTTATAGTCGAAAATATAAGTTACAAGTCATTTTTGAAAGAGGTAGTCATTTCCGTTGAAAGAACGACATCTTGATGACTATTTTGAAAAACATACTTTCACTTTGAGTTTAACCATGATTTTTAGATATAGTTTCATATTCATAAGAAAAATCATTTTTCCAGAAGTATAGCTTTTAAATCAAAGTTTTTCATAGTTTTTAATTATCCAAACCAAAACAGCCCCCGGTTATACTACGACGACGTATATCCGGTTTTACGGTGTTATTCGTGTTTTCGGATTTTAAATCATTAAGTTAGCATATCATATAGATATAGAACATGTTTTTAATTGATTTTAAAAGTTAATTTAGAAGGATTAACTTTGTTCGCGAACAAGTTTAGAATTAACTAAACTATGTTCTAGTGATTACAAGTTTAGCTCTTCGAATAAGATAGTTTTATATGGATGAATCGAATGATGTTATGAACATCATTACTACCTCAAGTTTTCTGGATAAACCTACTGGAAATGAAAAAAATAGATCTAGCTTCAAAGGATCCTTGGATGGCTTGAAAGTTCTTGAAGTAGAATCATGACACGAAAACAAGTTCAAGTAAGATTTCCACTTGAAATAAGATTGTTATAGTTATAGAAATTGAATCAAAGTTTAAATATGAATATTACCTTGAATATGAAAGATAACCTACTGTAAATAACAAAGATTTCTTGATCTTAGATGATGAGTTGGAATGGATTAGAAAGCTTGGAAGTAGTCATGAAGACTTGATATGATTATTGAAGTGTTCTTGAAAGATGGTTGTTTTTATGATGATTAAAGCTTGTAATTGAACCTAAAAGATGGTGAAAATGCTTGGAGATGATCAAGTATGATATTAGGAGTATTTTGAGAGAGAAATTGGAGTGTAAGTATGAGAAAATGGAGTGAAGAAATGGTGTGCATTCATGAACACGTTTTTTACATTTTATAAAGAAAAAAAGATACTTAAGTTTGTTTTCTTGCTAAATAATTCATGCAAGTTGACAAATGATGGTTCCCACATGATCCTTAATCATTTAAGGCTGCTAAGGAGCAGATTTTTATTAGTATAGATGAATAGTAAATACATCTAGAAGCTGCGTATTATACAAGTACAATACCATACATGTACGAGTAGAATTTTTGATGAAAATGAATGAGAATGTAATTGTAAGCATTTTTGTTAACTAGAAGTACTTTGATATGTGTCTTGAAGTCTTTCAAAAGTGTATAAATACATCATAATACATTACATGTATATATATTTAACTGAGTCATTAAGTCATTGTTAGTCATTACATGTAAGTGTTGTTTCGAAACCTTTAGGTTAACAACCTTGTTAAATGTAATTAATCCCATTGTTATTATATCTAATGGGATGTTAAATTGTTATATTATCATGATAACATAGTGTGTTAATATATCTTAATACGATATATAAATATTAAGATGTTATTACAACGATAATCGTTACGTATATATGTATATAGTCTTGAAGTCTTTAAGTTAGTAATCTCATTTTATGTATATAACCAATTGTTATTATATGTAATGAGATACTTAAATATCATTTCATCAAATCATAAGTATATATATATCCATATATACATCATTATATAATTATTTCGAGTTATGACGTTCGTGAATCGTCAGACAGACTGGGTGTTCAAACATTTGTATAAAATTCATTTCAAATAACCAAATCTTAATGAGTTTGATTTCTTAACATGTTGGAAACATTTAATTATGTAAATATTAATCTTATATATATTAGCGGAAAAATCTGGGTCGTTACAATAGATAATCTCTAAGATTATAGATTATATAATAGCCGTAGGATATTTATCCGATGAAGTTATGAATCCATACTTCATCGTTTTTTGTTGTTGATACTCCTTGGTATCCATGGTGCGTATGATGTTAATATCCAAAGTACAGATTATGATGTTGAGGCATGTGATGCGGATGTGATTGTTGGTGGTGGTAATGATATTGTTGGTGTTGATGATGGTGGTACTGGTTATGCTGCTGCTGCTGCTGCTGCTGGTGTTCGTAACCCTTGCACCATATTCTCCAAAGCCACTACCCGAGCACGAAGCTCGTGGACTTCTTCTATTATATCGGGACGATCGGTGGTTCGGACGATCGGATAAATAAGATTTATAATATGGGATAGTATATAATCGTGATGAGATACTCTAGAAATAAGAGAGAAAATAGTATTACGAATAGGTTCGCCGGTAAGTGCTTCAGGTTCTTCGCCACGAGGGGAATGTGGTGGATGGAAAGGATCGCCTTCTTCATGTCTCCAATGATTAAGTAGGCTACGAACCCATCCTCAATTCATCTAGAATAGATGATGGCTAATCGGTTGATCCATTCCGGTTACGCTGCTTTCGGAGCTCGAGTGGAAATCCATATCGGAATAGCTGTCGGAATCTAAGGAATTTGAACTAGATACAGGATCCATTTCGTCTAATCAAGGAAAAGATTTTTGGAATGAAATAGATTATAGGACTAATTTGGTACTCCTTAATACATAGTTTACATATGTATTTATAATACCAGAATCCCATAAGTTACGGAAGATTTTACGGAAGATGTCAGGCAAAGTTTACTGTAATAGATATGCCAAGATATGAATTTTGTCTATACACTATCTATGCAATCAATGCAGTAAGACGCGTTTAGACTAAGAATGATAAGCAGGTAATTTCCGACAAGAAGTGATAAGCAAAACTTTTGACATGCAGACATAGTCGAAGTCCAGACTTACTAATGCATCCTAACAACTATCAGTTAGACACACTCATGCAAGACCTGGTTCGCTAAGACCAATGCTCTGATACCAACTGTGACGATCGCTCCAAATCCATATGGACGAACACGTCATTCATCGATTTCATTGCGAGGTATTTGACCTCTATATGATACGTTTTGTAAACATTGCATTCTTTTGAAAAGGCACACCATAAATGAATATTTAAATCAAAGGTTTTCGATATCTGATGATTTCTACATATAGACAATCATCGTAAATAATAGTTTACAATAATACTTTCGTTGACAATGCAGTCAAAAGAAGATATATGGTGATGATTTGGTGAATGCAACGTTTCTTTGAAAAATATGTCATGTAAGACTCCATGCACATAGCTTGTCTAACATATAAGCAAACAGCGGAAGACTTCTAGGAAACCTGAGAATAAACATGCTAACAAGTGTCAATATAAAGGTTGGTGAGTTCATAGTTTTAGTGTTGCACATAATCTGTATATAAAGGTGGATCACAAGATTTCAGTTGTTTCATCCAGAAACGTTTATCAAAATATTCTACAAGATTGAGCACCCTGGTAACTAAACTTTAACGTTTTAATAAGTACATCTGTTTTAACATACATGCAACCAACATGTACAATACACGCAAACTAACGTGTACTAGCATACGTCTGTTTTATAGTTCAGGCTAGGGTTTCTATACCTGAAACAGATGGGGATGTCAAGCCCCATGGATCCATATACTACTACTCGCGCCCACCAGTTCTTATAACTGGCAGTTACTAGTTACCAAAGCTAAGGGATTTTCGGTTCAAACTCGGTGTAGAATTTAGTATGTACTTGTATCCATTGCGTTTAAAATAAAGTGCATGTATTCTCAGCCCAAAAATATAGATTGCAAAAGCAATTAAAAAGGGAGCAACGAAACTCACGCATATAAATATTGTAAAACAGTTAATAAAGCAATTGCATGTATTCTCAGCCCAAAAACGTAAAGAGTAAAAAGGGGCAAATGAAACTCACCTTAGCAGCATATAAAGTGGTTCACCAAAATGTGACTGAAACTCGGATTACCAGATAACCGTAGATCTCAACGTATCAATATTGTGATTCAATATTGCAGGAAAGTACGTAGACGCATCAGAGATGATAAATACTAGGTTTGACTTGCGAACAATACCCATGAACATTACCCATAACCTCCAAAGCTATAACCCATAATTTTCCTTAGCTCTATCTCGCTCATAAAATCCGTTTTGAAAATCACCCGAGCATAACTTCGTCGTAGAATTTTATGTATACTGCTAATACTTAATTTGAATATTGCACTAGAATTATTACGGAATAAAAATATATGAAATAAATATATATGTACATATATGTGTGTGTGTTTCTGCAATCGATCGATCGATCGATATATATAGTTAGAAAATAATATTATAATAATAAAAGGAATTAAACGTGTTTAATTATAATAATATAATAATATAATAAAGTAATAAAATAATAATATAATAATAAAAGAAATCATACGTTTATAATTATAATAATATAATAATATAATAATATAATAATATAATAATAAAATAATAATATAATAAAGTAGAATATAATAATATCATAATATAATCGAATCGATTAAGATTTTAAAAGTCGTATTTTTAAAGTACTTCAGGGGTATTTTATTTAACTTATAATTAATAATTTCAATCATGTCGCTTTCATGTGAATAGTAAATTAATTAATTTCGTTTTATTTACTATTCATATGAATAGTAAATGAATTAATTTCGATTCAACTATTTAAGCTACACGTTGTTGTACGTTGTGCTTTACAAATTGTACATTTTTAATTTAACTTCGTTTCTTAAAAAAAATTACAAAAATTATATCATAAAAATAAAACGACTTAATACGTAAAATTTTTAATTTGAAAAGCATCGTTTAATAGTAAATTTTTATCATTTCATATATAAATATTATTCGCATGATTCCGTATATATTGAAAACTCTTATGTTTATATAATACATGTTATGACGTTCGTGAATCGTCGGACAAACAGGGTAATTGAATAGTTCAAGAATTTTGAGATTCAGTTTTATAGACTTTGCTTATCGTGTTGGAAACGTTAAAGATTAAGTTTAAATTTGGTCAGAAATTTCCGGATCATCACAAAATGGCCAAAAGTTTGATAATAAAGAATGGAATGTTGGGAACGCTCGATAGAAAATTTGGTACTGAAAAACGGATTGAGCTAACCATGAAGGAGAGCAAGGACAAATACAAGGACCAAATCCTATATTCAAAGAATCCGGGTAATTCTGGATCCGATGAAACCTTCAATGAATATCTTGCTCCTTACTCATGTTAAAATCTTGCGAAAAATCTTTCTTCATCAACCTTCGAACTTAGAAATTCCAAAAAAAAATCATCATAAATATCCTCGATATTTCTGAGGATATTTTCATATATATTCTTGTCCGAAATTATATATCTCTTCGTGCTTTCTGTATTTCATTATATTGGAAACTTCTGTAAAATCTAAGTATAAATTATGAATCAATTCGGGAGAAGTGTTGAGAATTGGAGCATGAGTTAGTATAATATAATGACACTTGGCCAACGTGATTATATTACAGTAAGTCATGCTGAAAGTTCTAATGAAACATGATGATTCACAGATCATAACGTCATCATGTGCCATGTTACACGACTCGAACATTCTGTTCCACCTTCGAACATATCAATAAAATGTATTATTGATAAATCTATCCTCAGTGAATCTGGTAATTTGACAAGTCAAATCGTGAGAGTACGTTCCTTCGTGCTTAGAATGTTATAATCATTCGAAACTCTATACTTACGAATTCTGGACCATTACTCGCTTTACTAGAGGTCGAGAAGAGAATAAAAAAAGGCAAAGAGCTCCGAAACATAAGGGAAGATATAAAACTCGACAACAACACAGAAGTTACAAACCGTGGATATTAATACGAATAGCAATATAAAGACACGGTAGAATTAAGAATAGTATCACCCCCAAGGTAATAGTAGAAGTAAACAGATTCTTCTGGTGGAAGATTAAAAAGAAGGATGACAGAAATGATAATTAGGAAAATATCAAGGATTAGAACTGGATGAAGCATTTTCACAATCTTTTAAAAGTAAGAATTAAGAAAGAAAGTATAGGAGTGATGAAAATAATAGAACGAAAGGGTTTAGTTTATAATGAAAATATCAGACGTAGCAATCAAGACAGATGACCACATTTAATTAAAAAGATCCTAATTTCCTTAAATTCCGAAGACTCATATCTTATTTAGATTTAAAAAATTTCCTTAATCCCTTGAATTCCGAAAATTCAACCAAGACAACGTCAAAAGTTAAGATGCACCTTATTTTATAAATTCAACCATGACTACGTCAAACGTCAAGACGAATCTTTATTAATCTCGTTTCACCCTTTTGTGATAGCTTCTCTCGTACGCTTTTAGTAATCGAATTATTTTAATCAATATTACTCAATGTTGATAAAACTCTATTTATCAACTCATAATCGTCATGAAAACATTTTTATTGTTAGCCATGACGACCTCGATCAAATTTTGGGACGAAATTTCTTTAACTGGTAGGTACTGTGACGACCCGGAAAATTCCGACTAATTTTAAACCAAACTCTCGATACGATTTAATATTTTGACACGATAAGAAAAGTCTGTAATGTTAAGTCTCAAAAATTTCAAAACTAAGTTCATATATTCAATTACCCTTTGACTATTCCTGACGATTCACGAACAATTGTTTATAAATAAATATGTATATATATACATATAGTGTATAAATATTTAATTATATAATTGGTAAAAATTACATAAGTAATAAATTGTAACAGTAATATATTAAAAGAAATTACAAGTGAAGATATAGTTATCAATATTATTATTATTACTTTATTTGTGATTTAAAAATAAATATTAATATTAATAGTATTATTAATATTACTAAATATATAAAGTTCGATACATTTTTATTATATAATTATTAATATATTAATAATATTTTTATCATTATTAGTATCATTGTTATTAGTAAAATTATAATTTTAAAGTATTATTATTAACTTGATTACTAAAATTATCATTTTATTTAAAGTTATTATTATCATTATTTTCATTAGTGTTATTATGATATTAACATCCTTAGGATTTCTATTATTATTATTATTATTATTATTAGTATTTCTACTTTTATTCAGTATTATAATTATTAATTAGTATTATAGTTATTAATTAATAATTTTGATCTTCAACAAGGACATGTAACTGATTTTGTCTATTACCTGTACTTTTATTTTTTTTATTCTATATTGATTGAAAACATGGTACTTCCTGTCTACCAGTTGTTAAATGTCCATTTTCACGAATCAATTAAGATCAAATTACTGTTAAATCATGAATATACTTACATTATATATATCCATATCTGCAACTGAGAAGAATTAGATAGAAAAATAAAGAAAACCCATTTAAACCTCTGTTCTTCATCTTTTTAGCCAAAACTCAAAGTTGAACCAATTTCCAAAATGTAATAATGCAAAGTTGTTAGGAATCTTTCACTCAAACTTTCTGCAAAATCTCAAATCCTAATTTCTAACAACGAATTCAAATTTGCGAGTCAAAGTTAAATTGTCAAAAGTCAACTGTTTTGTTCTTGGAGAAATTAGAGCTTGTTTTGATGTTTTAAGTTCAATTGAATAGTCCAATAGTTTTTAGGAATGATTTGAAACATATTTCATGTTGTAAAGATTGTCCAAAACGAACTCCAAATTGAAAACATTAATTTTTTTTTTTTGAAATGTTACGAGCTTCGGCAGTATTTTTTTTCAATTTTTTTTGTCACAAGAAAACTTTTATTTTTTTTGTTTCATGTTGTTTACAAGTCATAAATGAAAACCCGTTCGATTGTTGTTAAGTTTTTGCCCCCGTTTGATTTTAGTTATGGTGAAGAAGATGATGAAATGGGTTGAATCAAATACTAGATAAGTAAGTTGGGTTGTAATATAAATTAGAAAAACTTGAATGGAAGAATGGTTAAGTATGGTTGGGGAACAAGAGGTCCTGAGATCGAACCTAGGCTGCTGCAGTTTATTTTATTTTTTTAAACTGCACAGGTTGGGCTTATCTTAAATGATGGGCTGCTGTAGAAACAAGAAGATATTCCAGTAAATTGGATTAAGAAGTGAATGGATGAAGGAATGGTTATGGTTGTTTGTTTGTAACCGAGAGGTCTTGGGTTCGAGCCCAGGCATAGGCATTTATTTTTGAAACTTTTTATTGATAGGTAGTTATTATTATTATTATTATTATTATTATTATTATTATTATTATTATTATTATTATTATTATTATTATTATTATTATCTTTATTGTTAAAAATGTCATTATTAGTAAAATTATCATTCTTACTAAAATTATCATTTTATTTTCATTAACACTATTATTATTATTATTATTATTATTATTATTATTATTATTAATATCACTATTAATATTATTATTATTATTACAACAAATATTATTTATATAAAATATATTTATTACATACCTATACTAATATTACATAGTTTTATATTTTAAAGCAAAATATTATTTGTATTAAGTGATACATAATATTTAAATATATGAAGTGATACATAATATTTAAATATATTATACAATATAGATAGTAATATGATTATATATGTAAAAATTAATCTTAATACATTATAAACATAGTTGATTAATATTATACGTGTTAATATATATACTTGATATAGGTTCGTGAATCCGAGGCCAACCTTGCATTGTTCAGTATCGTCGTATGAATATTTTTACTACAAAATATTGTATTGTGAGTTTCATTTGCTCATTTTTTAATTGCTGTCGCAATATATAATTTTTGGGCTGAGAATACATGCGTTGTTTATATAACTGTTTTACGCCATAGACACAAGTACTTAAAATATATTCTACGTTGAGTTGTACCACCTTGCATATCTTCCCTAATAGCTTGGTAACTAATATTTACATGTTGTAAGAACATGTAAGCGTGAATCCTATTGATAGATCTATCGGGTTTGACCACCCCAACCGGGCTAGTCGCTCTAGTATCGTAAACGGTTGCATAGTACTTCGTTTTTACTACACTTGGTACAGTGTAGGGAGATTTCATAATAAAGGGAATATGCCACATTAATTGTTAAGTATGGTTACCGAAGCGCTCAACAACTTATAGAATACTTTTATACACTTGCGAGTGTACATATATTTATAAACGGAAATCTTGTGGTCTATTAATATATTGAAATGATTGTTAAGATAAACCTATGAACTCACCAACCTTATGGTTGACACTTTTAAGCATGTTTATTCTCAGGTATGAAAGAAATCTTCCGCTGTACATTTGCTCATATTACATGGAGTAGTTCATGGCATATTTAAGTCAGTACCTCGCAATGGGACCAAATGTTGAAGACTTCGTCCAGGAGGATTAGGACGGGTCATCACATACACTTTCTACCATACAGAGCTTCAAACGGTGCGGCTTTAATACTTGCATGATAACTTTTATTATAAGAAAATTCAGCTAGTGACAAATATCTATCCCACCCATTACTAAAATCAATGACGCACGCTCGTAACATGTCTTATAACGTTTGAATGGTCCTTTCACTTTGACCATCCGTCTGCGGATGATAAGCGGTGCTCATATCTAACTTAGTTCCCAAAGCTTCCTGTAAGGATTGCCAAAACCTCAATATAAATCGACTGTCTCGGTCTGAAATAATAGATACACGAACACCATGTCTTGAAACAATTTCCTTCAAATACAAACGAGTAAGCTTCACCATCGAATCTGTTTCCTTAATCGGCAAGAAATGAGCTGATTTTGTGAGTCGGTTAACAATCACCCAAATGGTATCACAACCACCACAACTCTCGTTAACTTCGTAATAAAATCCATCGTAATGCCTTCCCAATTCCACTCGGGAATCTCAGGTTGCACCAGAAGTCCAGACGGTTTCTGATGTTCAGCTTTAACCTTAGCACAGGTCAAACACTTAGCCACATAGGTAGCCACATCAGCTTTCAAATTAGGCCACCAATGCAGCTCCTTAAGGTCATGATACATCTTTCCTGAACCAGGATGAATAGAGTACCTAGACTTATGAGCCTCATCCAAAACAAGTTGTCGCAGATCACCAAATTTCGGAACCCAAAGACGTCCCGCAAAATACCTAGTACCATCGGCTCGTACCTCAAATTTCTTAGCCATGCCTATGACTTTCTCATTCACAAAATTCTCCTCCTTCATGGCTTCTTGTTGTGCCTCAAGAATCTGCCTTGCGAGGTTTGTTCGAATTGTCATATTCAAGGCTCTAAACCTGCGAGGTTCAGCCCTTTCTTTACGACTTAACGCATCGACCACAACATTGGCCTTCCCCGAATGATATAAAAGTTCGCAATCATAATCATTCAATGTCTCAAACCATCTTCGTTGCCTCATATTCAACTGTTTTTGATCAAGGATATGTTGAAGACTTTTGTGATCAGTGTACACTGTACTTTTGACCCCATAAAGATAATGTCTTTAAATCTTGATTGCAAACACAACATCGCCCAACTCTAAATCATGGGTTGTATAATTCTGCCCGTGGATCTTGATCTTCAACTGACGTGACGCATACGCAATAACTTTCTTTCGCTGCATCAAAACACAGCCAAAGCCCTGACGTGAATCATCACAATAAACAACAAAATCGTCATTACCCTCAAGTAGTGATAATATCAGAGCGGTAGTCAACTTCTTCTTCAGCGTTTGAAAAGCAGTCTCTTGTTCATCCTTACAGTCATACTTCTTCCCCTTGTGCATTAAAGCAGTCAGAGGTTTCGCTATACGAGAGAAATCTTAAATGAACCTTCTATAGTAACCTGCCAACCCTAGAAACTGACGAATCTGAGTAGGAGTCTTTGGAATTTCTCACTTCTCAATTGCCTCAATCTTGGCAGGATCAACCTGTATTCCTTGTTTACTAACAACATGTCCAAGGAATTGAACTTCTCTTAACCAGAAAGCACACTTAAAGAACTTAGCGTACAACTCTTCTTTCCTCAACAGATCAAGCACCAACTTCAAATGTTCTTCGTGCTCATCATCACTCTTGGAATAAATAAGGATGTCGTCGATAAAACAATAACGAATTTATCCAGATAGGGTCTACACGCACGGTTCATGTGATGACCCAGAAATTTCTGACCAAATTTAAACTTTATCTTTAAATGATTTAATGTTTCCGACACGATAAGCAAAGTCTATGAAGTTGAATCTTAAAATTTTAGAACTGTTTCATGTATTAAATTACATTTGACTGCTCTCGACGATTCATGAACAATTATATGTATGTATGTATATATATATATATGTACAAGTAAAAACGACTTTCCTACCATAAAATACTATTTGCTACAGTGAAACCGTATTTTGCTACAGTGCTACAGTGAAAACGACTTTGCTACAGTGATTTGCTACAGTAAAATACCATTTGCTACAGTAAAACACTATTTGCTACAGTAAAACACTATTTGATGTCGACGAACTAGCAAACAAAAACAGGATAAGGCGGCCATGCGATCGCATGGCAAAAACACTGAAAACTCATGCAATCGCATGAGGTACTGTAGCAGGCCACATACTATAAAAGCTCGAGCATATCTGTTTCTGATTCATTCCATTACTCCGTATTTATTTATTTATTATTATTATTATTATTATTATTATTATTATTATTATTATTATTATTATTATTATTAAGAATATTAATAATATTAAATCTTATTATTATTAATATTATTCTTATTATTAGTATTACACATAAAATACTACGACGAGGTTTTGCTCGAATAAATTCAAAACAAGTTTTATGAGCGGGATAAAGCTAAGGAAATTATGGGTTATTGCCAAGGAGGTTATGGGTAATGTTCGAGGGTATATTTGTGAATCAAATCTAGTGTTTATCATCTATGTTGCGTCTACGTACTTTCCTACAATATTGAATCTCAATATTGATACGTAAGCACTCATATTTTATCTTTTATACATTAATTGTGTATCCATGTCTAGTGCTCGAGTATATATATTTATGCATGCTTGTATGCTAAATTTTGTCGTTAAACAGTTATGATGAATCACGAAGTAAATACATATATTACTGGTAAAAGGTATATGATATACATGTTTTTGGAAAGCTGGCGAAAAATCAATAACTTTTCATTTAAATATCGAATAATTTCGATGAACGGATTAAAAGATATGATCAACTGAATTATGATTAACGTTAATTGAAATTGCTTTTGAATCTGCAATTAAGGTTTAAACAACTTGTTTACGAGATTGATAAATTGGATTTTTGAATATTACCAACCGAGTAAATGAATCCTTATATAAGGTATGTCTCGTTTTGTTGAACTATTGTCAAAATTGACTTTTTGAAACGACTTTGGATAACTTTTGTATGTCGATCTCGAGCATTAGGATTGTTATACACTATGACCTGTCCTAGCTTGATAGACATTTATTGACCAACATATGTTCTCTAGGTTGAGATCTACGGTTATTTGATATTTCGAGTTTCGGTCACGTTTTGGTGAACAACTTTATGTGCTGCTAAGGTGAGTTTCATATGATCCCTTTTACTCTCTACATTTTTAGGCTGAGAATACATGCAAATGCTTTATTAACTGATTTACAATATTTATATGTGTGAGTTTCATTGCTCCCTTTTTAATTGCTTTTGCAATATATATTTTTGGGCTGAGAGTACATGCACTTTATTTTAAACGCAATGGATACAAGTACATACTAAATTCTACACTGAGTTTGAACCAAAAATCCCTTAGCTTTGGTAACTAGTAACTGCCAGTTATAAGAACAGGTGGGCGCGAGTAGTAGTATATGGATCCATAGGGCTTGATATCCTCGTCCGAGCTAGAGCACTAGCCTTTTAACGGACGTATGCTATTTGAGAAGCGTACACGTTGGTTTGCGTGTATTATTAAGATGATTATACAAAGGGTACAAATTATATATACGTTAAGTTTAGTTACCAGGGTGCTCAATCTTGTAGAATATTTTGATAAACGTTTCTGGATGAAACAACTGAAATCTTGTGATCCACCTTTATACACAGATTATTCGAAACATTAAAACTATGAACTCACCAACCTTTGTGTTGACACTTGTTAGCATGTTTATTCTCAGGTTTCCTAGAAGTCTTCCGCTATTGCTTATATGTTAGACAAGTTATGTGCATGGAGTCTTACATGACATACTTTTCAAGGAAACGTTGCATTCACCAAATTATCACCATGTATCTTATTTTGACTGCATTTTCAACGGAAGTACTATTGTAAAGTATTATTTACGGTGATTGTCTATATGTAGAAATCATCAGATGTTGAAAACCTTTGATTTAAATATTCATTTATGGTGTGCCTTTTCAAAAGAAAGCAATGTTTACAAAACGTATCATATAAAGGTCAAATACCTCGCAATGAAATCAATGAATGACGTGTTCGTCCATATGGATTTGGAGCGATCGTCACAGTTCATGAGGTCCATAAACACAGCAGGTGCATTTGTCAATCCGAACGGCATAACAAGGAATTTGTAGTGACTATAACGGGTGCGAAAAGCGGTTTTCGTAACATCAGATTCTTTAATACGCAGTTGATGATAACCGGAACGAACATCGATTTTAGAATAAACAGACGAACCTTGAAGCTGATCGAATAGATCATCAATTCTTGGAAGAGGGTAACGGTTTTTAACTATAAGCTTGTTCAATTCACGATAATCAATGCACAAACGAAAAGAACCATCTTTCTTCTTAACAAACAGGACGGGAGCACCCCAAGGGGACGAACTGAAATGTCCCGTTCATATTGATTATAAACGTTCCATATTAATTGATTTCGTCGCGAGGTTTTGACCTCTATATGAGACGTTTTTTAAATACTGCATTCGATTTTAAAACAAATCATAACCTTTAAAATATTACGACGATTATCAAATAATGATAATCTAAAATATAACGTTTTTCACACGACCATTACATAATGGTTTACAATAATATTACACATCAACATAAGTCTTCGAATGCAGTTTTTAAACAATATTATTCAAGCATGGTCTCCAAATCTTGTCCTTAATTTGGTATACAACAACGGAAGCTCTTAATAATCACCTGAGAATAAACATGCTTAAAACGTCAATAAAATTGTTGGTGAGTTATAGGTTTAACCTACATATTATTAAATCATAATAATAGACCACAAGATTTCATTTTTATAACACATCTCTTATCAGGCATTTCGCAAACTGCATAGAGATAAAATTCATTCATATGTTGAACACCTGGTAACCGACGTTAACTTAATGCATATGATGTAAAGCGCATAATTATTTTGAATATAACATTCATTCATATGTTGAACACCTGGTAACAAACTATCGATTTTTAAATATAACATTAAACAAGTATGGATATATTAATATAATTATATAAATAATAATTATTTTGAATATAAACACAAATTAAATATATAATATTTAAATTAAGATATAATAAATTGTTCGATTACGATTATACGTTTTAATATATACATACCAATGATATAGGTTCGTAAATCCGAGGCCAAACCTACTTTTGTTCAATGACGTCATATGTATTTTTACTACAAAATACAGTATGGTGAGTTTCATTTTCCTTTTTACCCTTTATATTTTTGGGCTGAGAATACATGCGCTGTTTTATAAATGTTTTACGAAATAGATACAAGTAATCGAAACTACATTATATGGTTGAATGATCGAAGCCGAATATGCCCCTTTTTACTTGGTAACCTAAGAATTAGTAAACCAGTCTACTAATTGACGCGAATCCTAAAGATAGATCTATTGGGCCTAACGAACCCCATCTGTTGTAGCGGATGCTTTAGTACTTCGATGTTGTTTTATATCATGTCCGATGGATGTCCCGGAATGATAGGGGATATTCTTATATGCATCTTGTTAATGTCGGTTACCAGGTGTTCACCATATGAATGATATTTTTGTCTCTTTGCATGGGACGTATATTTATGAGAACTGAAAATGAAAATCTTGTGGTCTATTAAAATGATGGAAATGATTATTTATGTTAAACTAATGAACTCACCAACTTTTTAGTTGACACTTTAAAGCATGTTTATTATCAGGTATTAAAGAAATCTTCCGCTGTGCATTTTCTCATTTTAGAGATATTACTTGGAGTCATTCATGACATATTTCAAAAGACTTTGCATTCGACTCGTTGAGTTCATCAAGAATATTATTAAGTCGTTTATAGTTTGGATATATTATGAGATAGCATGCATGCCTGTCAACTTTCAATGTAAAGGAAATTTGTCTTTTAAAAACGAATGCAATGTTTGTAAAATGTATCATATAGAGGTCAAATACCTCGCGATGTAATCAACTGTTGTGAATCGTTTATAATCGGTATGGACTTCGTCCAGATGGATTAGGACGGGTCTCTACACCTAACATACATGAACTATATTACGCATAATATAACATGCCAAGAGTCACAACATCAGAAATAAAATATGATAATGATAACAGATGTCATAAAAGAAATAACCATCCATACATAAATGAAAAATATCCCATAACAAAATCCTCGGAAAAACGCCGTACATCACCCAAAAATTAATGTATAAAAAGGATAAATAGTCCATGAAATAAAATAATCACTCATGATATCATCACATCACATCTGCTTGGAGCGGGTGTGATAAGCTGGGCCGGTATGAGGCTCGTCAGGAGTCTCACACTTCCTCAATTTTTCTTTCACCTCCTCCAACTCCGTCTTCAGAACACGAACCACGCTCTCAAGAGCATCGAACTTAGCGTCCACTTCACGGTTACGCTTCCTAGTCTCGAACTCGATCCTATGCTTGAAGCTAACGAACGTATCCATATCAGCTCTAATCTTATCCATCACCTTAGTATGCGGCAAAACACGCATACAGTCGCTAAGAGCATCAATGCGAGTCTCATTCGTATATGCCCTGGTCATATGAGTGATAGTAGCCATGTAGTAGTTAACAGGATCTCTCAGGCGAGGCTATCGTGCACGACGAGCGGCAGACGGGGAAATAGGAGTAGGAACGGAATTGTTGCTTGAAGCCGACATCTGCAAACAGTAAAACCACAAACCACATACAAAATAGAAACATCGTAAGTAATAATAACTTATAATTATTCCTCATACGAAATGAAATGCATAATAATGCTATATCAAGAAAGGTCGGGCTGTAGACTAGACTCTAATGCACCCTAAAAACCACGGGTTGACCATATTATGACCGCCTAGTTCCCCACAACCAGAGCTCTGATACCAACTTTGATGGCCCCGTCAATACACTTAACGGCTCCGTCACTTGGTCCCACAGCTTGATCGAACTTTAAATGAATTTAATAAACAACATTGCATTCTTTTATTCAAAAGTTTCTCAAAAAGGAAATTTACCAAAATATGCAGTTTAAACAAACCCAACATATTAAATAACCAAAGTTGACATAAAACATAGCCAACCAAAATACCCACAAGTTTAAATATCCAAAAAAGAGAATGCAAAATTAATGTTTCATAAATCGTTTAACAAAATCTGCCCATATGCATGCAGACAATCCTAACACAGCGGAAGCACCAAACAATCAAGTACCTGTGAAAACATGCGAGTAAACTGTCAACAAAAATGTTGAGTGAATTATAGGTTTAAATAAACGTATAAACTTTAGACCACAAGGTTTAAAATGTTAGAAAACATAAAACATTATTCCATTATCTATGAGCCACCTGGTAACCATTTAACCATTTATTTACCCTTTCCAAACATAATATATATATATATATATATATATATATATATATATATATATATATATATATATACACACACACACACTGAACAACTGTATCTTCAAATAAATACGAAGTACTAACACATTCCGATTATAAATTGCTAGCGCGACTAGCTCGAAATAGGGCTGTCAATCCCGATAGATCTATCCATAGGATTCGCGTTCACCAGTAGAACCAGTGATTACAGTTACCAGACTAGAGAATATTTTTGTTCAACTCATAATAAATAATTTAAATTTAATTGTCACTTGTGTCTAAACGTAAAACAAAATGCATGTAATCACATCCCAAAAATATACTTTAAAAAGTATGAAAAACGGGACTATAACTCACCTTAAAGCAAATGAAGTAACCACACACAAAGCGAACAGCAAACGAAGTAAATTGATCAAGAATGATCACAACGCCGACCTATAAATAAAGCAGGTCGATATAAATAACTAACTTAGGTCAAGTCTTAGTATGATAGCTATAGTACTTGTTGCAAGTAGACATAGAACAACACTCAATATGCTTTGGTTTGATCAGAACAGCGTAAGGACACGTACTTTCTATTTTTAGAAAGTTTCTATTTTTAGCAGGTTTTCATTTTTGAAAAGTTTCTAATTTAGGAAAGTTTCTATTTTAGGAAAGTTTCTATTTTAGGAAGGTTTCTATTTTGGAAAGTTTCTATTTTTAGAAAGTTTCTATTTTTGGAAAGTTTCCATATTTAGAAAGTTGCTATTTTTAGAAAGTTTATAAGTTAGGAAAGTTTCATTAATCAGAAAGTCAACAAAAGTCAACTGAAAGTCAAAGTCAACCAAAAGTCAACTCAAAAGTCAACCTCGGTCAAACATAGTCAATATTGAATTTTAAAGTATAAGTTATATTAATAATTAATAATATAAGTTATAATATTATTTAAAGTCATATATGTATAATTATGTCATATCATAAGTTTAATTAAATTAAAATGAATTATTAAAGTTAACATAAGTTTAAATGATATAATTAATATAACATAAGTATTTAATTAAGTAATTAAATATTAATCATAATATAAGTATTATTAATTAATAATAAATTTTAATCATATCATAAGTATTTATAATTAATAATGAATTATTAATCATATCATAAGTTTTTAATTATAATCATTAAATCATAAGTATTTAATAATTAAATTATAATTAAATAATAACTAAGCCTTATAATAATT
Source organism: Rutidosis leptorrhynchoides (assembly GCF_046630445.1). NCBI lineage: Eukaryota > Viridiplantae > Streptophyta > Magnoliopsida > Asterales > Asteraceae > Rutidosis > Rutidosis leptorrhynchoides. Next base: position 86,718,770 of record NC_092336.1, on the reverse strand, counting down.
AAATAATTAATTAATCCTTATTATAAGTCTTATTATACTAATCTCATAACATAAGTTTAATACTTACCATAAGTATTTCCCATTAATAATAAAAGTATTATAAATCATAAGTTTAATTAAATGTTTAATTAAATCATAATTAATTAATTAATGATATAATAATTATATATATCATAAGTCTTAAATTAGAATAATTACTTTTATATCATAAGTAATTTAATAATAATGAAAATCATTATTTATATCATAAGTCTTATTTAATAACCATAAGTTTTAATTAAAAGTTCATCGGGTCGTAACTTGAGCCCCGGGTGTCGGTTTTCGGCAAGTCTTATATATATCTTCGCCTAACCAAACCACCCGACACATTAGTACACTCAAGAACACCCCAAGAACAGCCACCAAGTCATGACCAACAGCCACCATTCAACTTGGAGCTTTAATCCGTTCAAAAACAAGTTTTAGTCATAACGGATGATCCGTGGCTCGGATTTCGATGACCCGAACATGAATGTTCATCCAACCATCAATCCTAATACACTAGTACACCCTAGAGACTCCAAAAATGGTCACAAAGTTGGACCAAACCTGAAACAATTCGTTTTTATATTTTGATTTCAAGAAAACACCATTTTAATCATATCTTAAGCTTCGGGAATCGAAATAACATGAATCCTGAGTCTAAAATTAATGTCTCGATGAGAGGAACAAATCTAAACACTTTAATTTAACATTTACATCAGTTAATTTTACATAAATGATCAAATAAACCGCTGTCCAAAAACAATCAAACCAAAAACATGAATTAACGAGTGATTCTACGCATACAATCAACAATACAACAACATACAATCATCATACTATCATAATAACATATAAATACAGAAAAATAAAAGAAAAATCAAAAAGTTAGGGTTAGGGTTTATACCCTAATCAAGAATTGATTGATATGAGCGTGTAGAGATCGAAGAGATGAACGTGATGATGATTAAAGCTTCTTGATCCAAGTAATATTTGATGAAGATGATGATGATGTTCTTGGTGTTGGGCGATGAAAAGGGGAAGAAAAAGAGAGGGAGAGAGCAAAAATGCAGAGCTAGGTTTTAGTGTGATAAAATGAAAATGAAAAAAAAATGGAACTAGAAAATGAAATCAAAAGGGGTATACCCCCTCCCCTTGTATTCGGATGAATGGGGTTGTGGGGGTGGACCCCATGGCCTAATTTTGTATTTTGATAAAATGCTTGTGGCCCGAACTCTCGAACGAAACTCAAAACGCGAAAACGCTATTACGCGATTAAATAATCGGAGAGATAAGAAAAACGAATCGAAAAATATATATAAACACTATATATAAATATATGACATTAAAATATCATATTTAAAATATTTTGGATTTAAAAATCCCAAAAGTTTTACCGTTGGTTTGAAAACCGAAAAGATTCGCCGGATAAAAATCCACGATTCGTTTAAACGTACAAATTAAAATATGAATACAAATATTCATTTAACACATAATAATTAATATATTATTACTAAAATAATAATATAGGTCATAGAAATGACGTGGCACGAATAACAATTAACAGACGTTAAATAATAAACGGTAAAAGATAACGAAAAAAGTAGGGTCGTGACAGATATGTCCTACCTCAAAGAGTCAATATAGGTGTCTCACCTAAACGATACTCACCAGAAAAAGAAGCGCAAAGATTCAGATATCCTATGGCTAATATAGCACAAGGAAATCTGTCAAAAGAAGCTCATAAATTTAACTCCGCAATCTACTCCGAAAAAATTCCAACCTCCGTTGAACAAGCTCTAAAATCAACAAACTGGAAGAAAGCAATGTTGGTTGAAATGAAAGCTTTGAGTGATAATAACACGTGGGAAAATTGTGTCATGCCTCAAGAAAAGAAACCAGTGGGATGTCGATGGGGTATTTACGATAAAATACAAACCAGATGGAACTATTGAAAGATACAAAGTTCGACTGGTTGCAAAAGGGTACACTCAGACATACGGGATTGATTACTCCGAAACCTTTTCAGATGTTGCAAAGATTGATACCATCAGAGTTCTCTTCTCTATCGCTGCAAATGAAGATTGGCCACTTCATCAATTTGATGTGAAAAATGCCTTTCTCCATGGCGAATTAAAAGAAGAAGTCTATATGGAAGCACCATCGTGATTCACCGACAACTTTAAAAACAGGGAAGTTTGTCGACTTAAAAAGGTTTATATGGGCTAAAACAATCGCCACGGGCTTGGTTTGAGAGATTTACTTTATTTATGAAAAAATATGATTTTAAACAAAGCAACTCGGATCACACTCTATTTTTTAAACGAAAAGGAAATTTAAATACATGCTTAGTCATTTATGTTAATGATATGATAATAACAGGAAATGATAAAGAGGAAATTTCTAACTTAAAAATGAACTTATTTAAAGAATTTGAAATGAAAGACTTGGGCAGACTTAAGTATTTTTGGGGATTGAGGTATTACGATCCCAACAGGGAATATTTATCTGTCAAAAGAAGTATGTTCTTGATTTTCTTGCAGAAACAGGTATGATTGATTGCAAACCTGCTGATACTCCAATGATTCCAAACCAAAAACTATATATGGAAGATGAAGCTGACCTTGCTGATAAAGGGAAATACCAAAGGATGGTGGGAAAACTCATCTATCTTGCTCACACTGGACCTAATATAGCACATGCAGTTGGAGTTGTGAGTCAATTCATGCATCAACCGCAAGTTCAACATATGGAAGCTGTAATGAGAATCATCAGATACTTGAAGAAAACAACGGATCATGGAGTTGTTTTTAAAAGAAATGGACACCTAAAGACTGAAATATATACCGGTGCAAGTTGGGCTGGAGAAAAGGGTGATAGAAAATCTACATCCGGATTCTTCACACTCGTCGGAGGTAATCTGGTGGCATGGAAAAGTAAGAAACAAAAAGTTGTATCTCTTTCAAGTGCCGAGTCAGAATTTAGGGGAATAGCAAAAGGGGTTGTTGAAGCACTATGGATCAAGAAATTGTTGACAGAAATTGGTTTACCTCCAAAAGAAGCCATTCAAATCTTATGCGACAACGAAGCCGCCATTGCCATTTCAGAAAATCCGGTTCAACACAACAGAACTAAGCATGTTGAAATCGACAGACATTTTATCAAAGAAAAGTTAGATGCCGAGATCATTTCTCTTCCATCAATCATATCAGAAGATCAGCTAGCCGACATCCTCACCAAATATGTTAACGGAAGACTCTTTAGCGATGTTCTCGACAAGTTGAACATTGGAAACCCCACTATTCAACTTGAGGGGGAGTGTTGGAACTCAGCAACATAATGGGTCAAGTTACCATTTTAGGTAATGAGACTTTGGGATCGGAAATAGACTTTCATCCTTTCCCGTTAAAGACAAGTCAAAAGGTCAAAGCTAAGTGACAAACAAACGGTTCTAACTGACCAAACTGCAGCATATATTTCCTTAAATGTAATAGGGGGTTCCAAAAGTATAATGGAGCCATCCCTAAACAAGAAATAGCTGTTAAACAATGTTTGTGTATAAAACATCTCATAGTCAAATGTATAGAATATAAGAACAATTGTATCAATTCAAGTTATAAATCAAACTGATCAATACACGATCTTTTCATATTACATTTATCAATTATAACATGTAGGGTATGACGTAGTTATCATGTTGTTTAGGGTCTAGCTACGAAAAATAATGCATATGATTCTGGATTATATCAGAAATCTTTAACAGACAGAAAAAAAGGAAAAAAAAAAGTAAAATTGTAACTTATGCATCAATTTTTTTTTTTTTTTTTTTTTTTGCGAAAATAAAGAAAACTTATATAAAAACGAGGTCGTTTAATAAATGAAAATGCCTTCAACAGGGAATACAAAAAACGGGGGAAACTGAGAAGATCGCACCTATATTACAACCATCTAACCGAAAACTATCTATAAACGAGCCTCTCTAACAACCCGAAAAACCTTAAAAACAAACTAACCAAACAAAGTGACATATGCATCTTGATCAGTGCATCTTTAGCATTATTGATTTCCAACGATTTAAAGATTAATGTCGACCCATTTACTTGTGACTGGGTCAATCCAGATCAACATTTCTGAGGTCAATGAGTAAACAGTTAAAGCCACGAATATATAATTGATTAAATTATAGGAACTCCAAAGTAATAATGTTTATATTTTATTAAGTTATAGATATAGATAGATAATAGATATATTGAAAATTTGCTAAACCCACCTCATACAGAAAATAATTCATTTTCACAATTTACCTAACCCGTTCGCGACATGCCGATTTTGTGTAGGCTACAGTTTACTAAAAAAATTGAATCCGCCAAATGGTCTTTATTCGTGTGAATAATATCAGATTGCTAGAAGTATAAGGCATACAAACTGCCTTATTAGAAAAATGTCCAATTTTACTAGTTAAAATACAATCCAAAGAGGTCAGATTTTAAAATTTAAACCTTCAACTTATTGTATGTGTTTCAAGCAGTATAGATAACACACAAATGAAGGAAGATTGGAAGAATGTTTTAATTTAGCGTTAGGGTTATGTTGTTTTTATGAAATAATATTAATAATAATGACTAAAGCCTTCTGTTTGAGGGTAAATATCAAATCAACCGATTCATGATCCATTCGTATTTACTGGTTCTGAATTTCAGAAGTACTCTATCATTCACATATTGAATTTTTTATTTTAACGTTATATATTGTTTATCCAAATGCAAAAATAATGAAAGACTGATGATTGAGAGTAAAAGTGTTAAAGGACCTAGCTATGTATAGATTACGGTTTGTTAGTGTAGCCCAACCCAATTATCTAATGAGCTACACTAGTAGGTGCATTAACACAAAAATCACATCAACCTGATAAATAATTTATGCGTAGATGTCTCTGAATTTCGAATTCATACTTACACAAAATATCACGAATAGTCATTGTGGTTTGTATATGAAATCACCAGTCCCTGTACTTTCTTCCGTCAATAATGTTCCATGTGATTTGAATTGAATCGTTGGTGATTCATGTGGTTTGCATTTTTTGTTAGGGGTGGTCCTTGTGGATATGCATCATAGAGATCATCGGTGATTCTAAATGCAAACCAGAGACCATCCATGCCGAAAAAAGTACATAGACCACCAATTCTGATACAAACCATATGGACCATTCGTAATATATTGTCTTCACACTTTGACAGCTAAGTCAACGGATCTGATATTCAATTTCTGTTAATATAAATATTTTTAAGAATTGAACGTGAAAAAAACGTAATTTATTTATATTAAATTGTCGTAACGATTTAATAAGTGAATTATCGAGGGCAGATGTATCGAGATTAACCTCCCTGAATCGGTGAGCAATCACAATCTTGTTTTTAGTTTTAACAAAGATCGTTTATCCTGGTCTTTGGTCGAAGTGAATAAGATCCGATTTGAAGATTCCGGCGGTGAGGTTTTGAAAAGTTCATATGGCGTCTCCACAACTTACAGTCCCCTTCCCCTTGTAAAACGGCCAAAGTATCTTGCGTAAGTGAAAAAGATACATCAAGTGTGAATGGGAATTACAAGGGGAATTTAGATACCTGTGATGAAGGCTTAAGCGAAAAAGCTGCAGATGATTCATTTAATTGGGAGTCTGCAGATGTTACAGAGGGTATTGAAGAAGGTGAAATCATCTCAGATTCGTCTGATGATGCTCCGGCTACGATCATACCGGAAAACCACTCAGATGACGATCGGATGTCTGGGGAAAATCAAAGGTCGAACTATTCTTTTTCCGATGTGAATTCCACATAAAGGTGCATTGGTATCGATGGACATGATCCCAATGACAGCTGCATGGATGTCGAGGGTTCTGTTCCCATGCGTGCTAATAAGGATTTTATGGTGGATCTTGTGAAAAGTCAAATTTTTGGTGGGCCAGGTATTGGGCCTGATTGTGCTAATTTATCCAATGAACCTGAATCGGGCTCTGAATCCTCAAATGGTATGGGCTCCGATTCTGTTGGTGATGATCGCGATTTTGGTGATCCTAACTTAACCAAAAAGGATTGTGTTGTTTTGCCGGACGTGATATCTAAATCTACTTCTACCGCGGTAACTCGCTTTCGAATTAAAGAGAGAGAAATACATCCTTTAATTAAAAGCCATTTCATTAAACATGTTTGGGGTTGGAGAAACATGAAGCGTAGCCGACGTCGTGAAAACTTTCGCTGGCATGAAAGATATTTTATCGAGAATGTGATGAATAATCGGATGAGGACGACGATGAATGTGCTTGTTGCTCATGTTGCTCCTCCTGCGCGTCCTCAGATTCGGAAACTTAATTCAGCATCTACTCGCGATGTGTTTCGAGCTACGTGGTTCCTCTTATTCCAGTCTATTTGTTTGATGTGCGTTTATACCATAGTGTGTTGAGATATGTTTCGAGGTTTCTTTGTTGGTTGTGTGTCCTTAATTGTGTGTTAGGTAGTGGTTTTGAGTCTTAACTAGTTCCTTGCTAGTTTTGTATCGTGTTCCTTTATTTTTTTAATAATACTTGCCTGCCTTTAAAAAAAAAACAATACAATCAACACTAGTACACTTATATTTAAGAACTTCTAGAGAAAATTGCAATGACAACACGTAGCTTTTTCTTTTCTCATTTTAGGCACTTCAACAATTCTCCGTTTTCAACAACTTATTCAAATTTTTAAGAGTCCTACTATTTGGACTCCTCGATCCAATAAATGGCCTAAAGTAGTAAAAACAGAAAGAAAAAAAAAAAGGTAAAAGTTTAAAATTTTTAAAGAGCAATTTTTCTGGTCACTTTTTCAGTCCTGCAGTCCTTTTTATCACTCTCTCTCCAAATATCTATACATACATTAGCCATTATTCTGTAAGTAACTCGTGCTGAAAATGTTGTACATGTTTTAGTGGTAGCTGTATTATATGGGATCCAAACAATTCTTGTTTTTACTATTACAAACAGCCATTTTTGATTAATTTACAAGTACCCAAGTAGCTTACGGTGGCCGTACCCCTTTACTCGCCAGAAACAGACCGGAAAAGCAACAAACCTGCCGGAAAATGAGAAGTGGTGGGTAGACCCATCGGCGGCGCGTGGCTACTAAGATGACGACCGAATTTTTCATGATGTGCTCGGGATGATGAGCTGAGTATTTTGAGAGGGGTGTTGTATTTGAATTTTGTAGAATATGTGCGAAAAAAGAGATAGGGGTGATTTTTTTTTGGAGATGATGGAGAGAAAAAGTAAGAAAAGATGAAAGTTTGTGTACAAGAGAGAGAAAGAGTAGATGGAGAAAGATGTTTCGATGTGATTTGTTTCCTGCTATCATTTGTTCCCAATGTACACAATGTCCAATGAGCAAACATGCCCGGTCCAAATAAATAAACCCATTTTTAAATATATAGCTGTTATGATACTAAAGTCAAAGAAGGTGGATGCCAATTTCCACATGAATCCAAATTTCATTACTATTTCACCTAACATATATCATTGAAGACGCGGATGTATAGTAAAATTTTAGTATTATAAATATCAATCAGTTGTAAGGATATTGAGTACACAATCATTCAATAATATTTCATACTTCCTTCTTTCTTCTCTATTATTGCTCCGTAGTAGATTATAATTGAAATAAACCACTAAAAGTAGTTATAAACTACTAAATTATAACACGTTATCAGCACGAAGTACTCCATATAATCAAGGTTTATCTAAGCAAGCACAAGTCACTAATCAAGGTAAGAAATTCTTTAACGATATCTTCTATTATTTATTAGTAAGGTAAATATTATTATCATCATAAGTAAAATTATATTTCTGTAATCTAACTTTTATTAACTTCACTAACATTTATATTTATGTTATTTAAGTTATATATGGTCGGTTATACCGCCTGAATTATATTTCTCTAATCTAACTTTTATTAACTTCACTAACATTTATATTTATGTTATTTAAGTTATATATGGTCGGTTATACCGCCTGAATTAAATTTCTGTAATCTAGCTCTTATTAACTTCGCTAACATTTATATTTATGTTATCTAACATTTATGATTACTTATGCAATTAATCATTATTTATTTCATGCATACTAATGTTTATTCTTAAAATTTATTATTTATGCATAATATGTTTATTCTCTTAATCTTCGTATTTATACTACACGTATTTATACTAAATGTATTTATAGTAATCGTATTTGTACTAATAAAATTCTTTTATTAAAATTATTATTAATACAACGAGTACATAACATTCGTTAACGGCAACTAACGACGTTACAACGGTCGTGTATACATAACGGTTGTTAACTTCAACTGACGACGTTATAACGACTATATTTTTCAAATATAAAATAAACATATCCGTTTTCACATTTTCATAAATCAATCTTCATTTTCTCAGATTACCGCTTTCAAAAAGTTTTTTGTAAAGATGATTCACACAAGGATGATTTTTTCTATTGTATTGGTCATACTAACTATCATCATTGTTGCTAATATACCACCGGGTGAACCTATATTCTATCCTGCTCTTGTGGTTTTATCATTTGCAAGCATGCCATTATTCTGTTGTTTGCTACTTATGAATTTAAAATGATTCTAATTTCATTTTATTAGTTGTCTACGAATAGAAGTTGATTATGATTATGATTTATGTTGTTCATCTATTTGATAATAGAAAATGTCGAATTTGAAAAGGATTAAATTTGTTCCTTTAGAATCAAGTGGGAACAACTACTTAACATGGGTTATGAATGTAGAAAAACATCTCGAATCAATCGGTATTTTAGAAACCCTGAATGAAAATAACAATTGTTCCGAATAAGAGAAAGCAATAGCAAGTATTTTTCTTAGCAAACATATTGACGAGTCCTTAGAATCTACATATTATATGATCGAAGATCCAAGTGTATTATGGAAAATACTCAAAGATAGATACGATATTAATTATCAAGAAATAACGGTGATCCATGAAAGAATAAAATTGAAGATGTTAGTAGACGCTCTTATAAGAATCCCGGAGATTCTTATTAATGATCTGGTAACATGGTTCATCAGTCTAGTATTTCTTGAATACACGAACATTTTGTTTATCTCTACAAATAAGTCACAAAAGAAAAGAAAACAAGAGTGAATCTGTTGAAAAATCTCGATTAAATAAACCCTGAGCTACCTTGAGACTTGAATGGTTTGAATTTTCTAAGATGTCTAGCTTGTTATGTATCACTCATAAATAAATGGTTTTAGACCATAACGCATATGTTTATTAAGTGTTATCTTTTATATACTCCAGATTGTAACTTGTTTGCAGGTAATATAATTTGATTATCTTGCTGAAATATAACTCATTATTTGCTTATCTTATTTGAAGTTTTAGTATGAATCCTGCTGAAATACAACATCAATTAAATGGTAAAGACCTATGTATTGCAGATAGTGGTAACATACACACACACACACTATGATCAAATCTAAGAAATATTTCATTGATTTAAATCAAATGAAGGAATTATAAATACTATATCAGGTATTGCAAACTTGATAAAATGAACGAGAAAGGCAAAATTCATGTTACCAGATGGTACGAATTTTCTGATAAATAAAGTCTTGTTTTTTCTCAAATCAAAAAGAAAGTTGTTAAGTTTCTCTGATATATATTATAATGGATATGATTATCAGTCAATGATAACCGGAAATGAGAAATACCTATGTAGCACCGAAAAGCACATATGATGAAAAGCGCAGCGCATATGATAAAAAGCGCATATGATGAAAAGCGCATATGATGAAAAGCGCAGCGCATATGATTAAAAGCGCAGAGCATATGATTAAAAGCGCATATGATGAAAAGTGCAGCGCATATGATTAAAAGCGCATATGATGTAAAGCGCATATGATGAAAAGCGCAGCGCATATGATTAAAAGCGCAGCGCATATGATTAAAAGCGCAGCGCATATGGTTAAAAGCGCATATGATGAAAAGCGCATATGATGAAAAGCGCAGCGCATATGATTAAAAGCACATATGGTGAAAAGGATATATGATGAAAAACGCATATTGTTATTAATAAAAAAGCACATATGGTGATTAATGAAAAGCACATATGGTGATTAATGAAAAGAATATTGAGAAAGAATCACCAATGTTTCTTGAAAGAACTCAAGGTTATATATATGGACCAATTCATCCATCATGTGGACCATTTTGATATTTCATGATTCTAATAGACGCATCTAGCGGATGGTCTCATGTTTGTGTGTTATCAAGCCGTAATATGGCATTTGCAAAGTTTCTTGCACAAATTATTAAATTGAGAACACATTATTCTGATTACACCATTAAAAGGATGAAACTTGATAATGCTGGTGAGTTAACATTTCAAACATTTAATGATTATTATATGTCTACAGGGATTGTTGTTGAACATCCAGTTGCTCATGTGCATACACAAAATTGGTTTAGCTGAATCAATAGATAAACGCTTGCAGCTAATAACTAGACAATTGGTAATGAGTACAAAACTCTCAAAATTTATACGGGGACATGTAAATTTACATGATGCGATATTAATTCGCATTAAACCAAGTGCAAGTCATAAATATTCTCCATTACCAACTTAATTTTGGTCGAGAGCCAAATTTTTTCCATCTTAGAACATTTGGTTGTGCAGTGTTTTTTTAATTGCACCACCACAACAAATGGTTCCTCAAAGAAGGATTGAAATATATGTTAGATATGAAACATCTTCAATCATAAGATATATTGAATCCATGAAGGGTGATGTTTTTACAGCACGTTTTTGCTGATTGTCATTTTAATGAAAAATTGTTCCCTAGATTAGGGGGAGAAATGAAAAAAAATGATGTTTCATGATGTGAACATCAATTAAGGTATCTTGATACTAGCACAAAAGAATGCGAAACAAAAATTCAAAAAAAATAATGCATTTACAGATACAAAAAGGAGTGACTAAATCATATATACCAACAGTAAATGCTTCAGCTAGAATTGAAATTCCAAAAGCTGGTAATAATGTCATTCATGAGTCTTTGCCACGTCTGAAACGTGGAAGACCAATTGGTTCCAAAGATAAAAATCCTCGAAAAGGAAAATCAGCTGATAATGAGGCAAAAGAAAGTGTTCAAAAAGGAACCACAAATCAATACTCCTTCTGCAGAGGATATTGATGATAAAATACAGAAATTGCAATAAAATATGCAATATTATAGAACCGAAACGAAATGACAAATATTGATGAGAATTTTTCAAATAATGTTACAATGACATCATGAATAAAGATGATGATCTGGAACCAAAATCTGTCATTACATGTCAAAATAGACATGATTGGACTCAATGGATAGGAGCAATACGAGCTGAATTAGAATCGCTCAATAAAAGAAAAATTTTCGGATCAATCTTTATCACTTTTAAAGATGTGAAACGTTATGAGATAAAAACATGAATTTTTATCCGAAAAAGAAATGAGAAAAAATGAAGTTATAAGATAAAGCTAGACTTGTAACTCAAGATTTCTCTCAAAGACCATGAATGGATTATGAGGAAAACTTATTCTCCTGTTATGGATGCAATTACTTTTAGATACTTAATCAGCCTAACAGTTTCTAAAAATTTAGAAATGCATCTCATGGATGTTATTACTACTTATTTAAATGAATCACTTGATAATGATATATACATGAATATCTATGAAGGGTTTAAGGTATCAGAAACATCTAATGCAAAATCCAAGGAAATGTATTCCATTAAATCACAAAGATTTTTATATGGGTTGATACAATGGTATAACTAATTAATTGATTACTTGATAAGAAAAGGGTATACAAATAATCTTATTTGCACATTTTTTATTAAAAAAAAAAATGTTCGGATATGTGATGGTAGTTATTTATGCCAATTATCTTAAATAAAGAAATCTATGAATCCATTCAACTTCAAAAGAAAGAGTTTGAAATGAAAAATCTTGGAAAAGCCAAGTATTACGTTGGTTTGCAAATTGAGCATATGTCTAATGACCTACTTGTATATCAAACAACTTATACCGAAAAGATTTTAAAACATTTTAATATGGACAAGACAAAATCATTAAGTACTCATATGATTGTTAGATCACTAAATATTGACACAGATCAATTTCATCCCCGTGAAGATCTTCTTGGATTAGAAGTTCCATATCTTAGTGAAATTGGGGCTCTTATATATCTTACAAATTGTACAAGAACTGACATTTATTTTGCAGTTAATTTGTTGGCAAGGTTCAGCTCACAGCCCTACCAAAAGACACTGGAATGAGATCAAACACATATTTCGATACCTTCGAGGAACTACTATTTAGGATTATTTTATTCTAACGCTTCAAAACAAGATTTGGTTGATTATGTATATGCATGTCATTCATCAAATCCTCATAAAGATAAATCTCAAACTCGATATGTATTCCTAAATGGAGGTACCACAAAATTATGGTTTTCTTAAAACAAACACTTGTTGCAACATCATCAAATCATGACGAAGTGATTGCATTATATGAAACTACTCGAAAATGTGTTTGTTTGAGATCAATGACACAAATCATTATTGATTCTTGTGGACTAGAACGCTATAAAAGACCAACAACTATCTTTACCAACAACTATATATGAAGATAATGTAGCTTCCATAATACAAATGAAAGAAGAGTATCAAAAGTAACAGAACAAAATATAAATACTAACGAGGCGCCAAAGCCATAGACGGTCTAAACGGTCATAAGTTTGATGAAAAATAATGGTATGTTGGTAAGGCTCAGAAAAAGACTGAAAGGGAATAGGAATTGAAACAACGGTTTGAGCAAATCATGAAGGAGACTGTAGAGAAATCACAGGGGCTAAACTTGTACACAAAAGATTTAGATGATATAGTTTCAGATGAAAACCTCATATTCTTCTCATGTACTCAAGATCTCATCAAAGACAACCAGATTGAAAAGAGATATGTTCAATCCAGCAAAAACTCTGCCGATCTTTTAACCAAAGCACTTCCAACTGCTATTTTCAGAACGCATGTTCACAATATTGGAATGAGGCGTGTTCAAAAGATGTAACAGCTCAGCAATGTCTACTTGAGGGGGAGACAACTCTATACTGCACTCTTTTTCCCTTAGCTAAAGTTTTTTTTCCCACTGGGTTTTCTTTAGCAAGGTTTTTAACGAGACAGTACTAGTTGATATCTAATGAAAATAAATTGACATCCAAGGGGGAGTGTTATGATACTAAAGTCAAAGAAGGTGGATGCCAATTTCCACATGAATCCAAATTTCATTACTGTTTCACCTAACATATATCATTGAAGACACGGATGTATAGTAAAATTTTAGTATTATAAATATCAATCAGTTGTAAGGATATTGAGTGCACAATCATTCAATAATATTTCATACTTCCTTCTTTCTTCTCTAATATTACTCTGTAGTAGATTATAATTGAAATAAACCACTAAAAGTAGTTATAAACTACTGAATTATAACAATAGCATTTTTCAAAAATAATATCTTTTTAAATGTATACCGGTTATAACGATGCCCCTAAACAAATTAACATAGTTATTACCAATAATAGAAGCTATCATTATTATTTACATAAAATTATATAAGAGGTATTCATGGCACTTTTGTCCTATTTAGTCAAGGTATGTCTATACTATACTCGGGCAACATTTTTTTCACTCTTTTTTCAGTTTTTACAGAAAAATATATACTATTGGCTTGTAGAATTATCCTGTTGAGGGTCAAAAAAAAATTATAGATGGAATTGTCGCTTTTAAGTATACTGTTCACGAAAATAATTTATGTATTTTTTTATGTTTTGCCTCTATAGTGGGTTTAATTTTCTTTTTTTACTCCATCCGTGTATCTCTCCGGCAGACTCCTTTTCTCTCATTCTAATCATAGTACGATGATAATAACAAAAATGCTCAAATCACAAAAGGCGAAAATGAGCTTAAAAATGACCATTAGATAAATAGATAATACTCATAATCAAACTAAACTGATAGTAGTTTAAATTAATCTAACATGTAACATGAACAATATACAACATGGACATATGGTTGTTGTAAACATATCAATGTTCGTAATCGTTGTATTCAGTTTATTATATGTGAGTATTGAGGGTTATAAAACAATTTAAAAAATTGATTGATGTTCAAACTTATTGTTTTTTTCTTCTCTATTTTGTAAAAAGTTACTAGTACAGGGGTATATTTAAAAAATCAAGGTAATAAAACAACAGCTAGCTATTCAGCCGCTGTAGTCGTTGAGCGATACAATCGAAGAGAGTCTCATCCCTGCTATCTTTCTCCCTTCCTGATTAAAAAAAAACTGAATTCAATCAATCAATGGCTCAGATGTTTGCTTCCAAATTAACCTATAATTCATTTGCGTCCTCAAACAATCAACACATTGAAAAGATGAAACCCAATCTTAATAACCACAATCACGCTGGTTTTGCTTCTCAATTTGTAATTGGTGCTAGCAATGAATCAATTAGTAACAAACAGCGTATTGTTAAAATCACTGCTACAAAACAAGAAGTTCAGGTTGTTCCGGTTACACCCGAAGACATATTACCCAAGGTTTGTTTTCTATCACAATTTATGAATTAATTTTTTATATATAACTATGATATAATTATAAATTCAAATTATTATTGTATTCCATTAAGGTTACCTACGTATTAGCTGTAGTGTGTAACACTTTAGCCGAATCTCATATTGGCTAAATGAACCCAAATCTACACTTGGGTGGTGACTTGTAAGTTATAACCTTGATTTTGTGTAACGTAGTAAAGTTATTGATTGATTGAGTGGGCTATGCTTTGTCACTTATTAAATGATGTTAATTTGTGTTTTATGATCAGATAGCAGAGCAGAATTATCAATCACCAGATGCTTTAGAACAGGGTGATAATGTGATAGGCATGTGGTCTAGACCGTTGGTGAAACGCAAAACGAAAATTGTTTGCACAATTGGTCCTTCCACTGACACCAAAGAAATGATATGGAAGATGGCTGAAGCTGGGATGAATGTAGCAAGACTTAATATGTCTCATGGAGACCATGCGTCCCATCAAAAAGTTATTGACCTTGTTAAGGAATATAACGCACAATCCAAAGATAACGTTATCGCAATTATGCTTGATACAAAGGTATACTTCATCATCTATTATGCTTACATGTTTGTGTTGCAATTTTTATTTTTAATTTTTTTTAAAAAATGGTTGACAGGGACCTGAAGTCAGGAGTGGGGACTTGCCGCAGCCAGTTAACTTAGAAAGTGGCCAAGAATTTACGTTCACCATAAAAAGGGGGGTTGGGACAGCAGACTGTGTTAGTGTGAACTATGATGATTTTGTGAATGATGTGGAAGCGGGCGACATGCTTTTGGTCGATGGTATATTAAAGTTTTGATCTTTGTTATTTAACATGTTATAAGTTCTATTTTTTGGATGTTATATGCACAAGTTTTTGTTAACTTGTAGGTGGTATGATGTCGTTGTTGGTAAAATCCAAGACTGAAGATTCAGTAAAATGTGAAGTTGTGGATGGCGGAGAGCTCAAATCAAGACGTCACTTGAACGTTCGTGGAAAAAGTGCAACCCTACCGTCCATCACTGGTTCGACTCAATATTCATAATAATCATCTTCATACATGCATATCAACTTTTTCTTAAAGTTACTAACTTTTTTTTTTTTCAACAGAAAAGGATTGGGATGACATCAAGTTTGGAGTGGACAATGGAGTTGATTTTTATGCCGTCTCTTTCGTTAAGGACGCAGAAGTCATCCATGAGTTAAAGAATTACCTCAAAAGTAAGCTTAAGGGTGTCAATGTATATAAGATTAATGATGTATCTTGTTACTCTTTAAACCATTAGTTTAAACTTTAAACCTTATTTTTATGTTGTTACTCTTTTGTCAGGCTGTGGTGCAGATATCCAAGTGATTCCAAAAATTGAAAGTGCAGACTCAATACCGAACTTGCAATCAATTATCACTGCATCGGATGGGGTTAATATGTTTCCCTTCTCTCTAACTTCACTCCTTAATCCTTATGTATTGGATATTTTGCTGACTGTCTTGATTTAAGTTGGCAATGGAAGAATCAAATATTTTGGTTGAATCATACATGTGATAGCAACATGGAGAACCGACTATGTTGAGAATTTTGTAAATTACAATATCTATAGGGAAATTCAGATCGTTTAAATGTTGTGTATATGATTTTCCTTCTATCTAGGAAGTGGTTTTTTTGACATGATTTCACGAAGCTTAACTTGCTTGGTTGATCAAAACAAACTTATGGATCCTTTTGGATTTCTTGCTTTTTTAAACCAGTGTTTGTAAATTATTAGTTATAAGTATAATTATAATAATTTTGCTGCTTCAATTGTATCAGGCAATGGTTGCAAGAGGAGATCTTGGTGCAGAGCTGCCTATCGAGGAGGTTCCATTATTGCAGGTATCATTTATTTGTCTGTATTATATCTAGGGAAGAGAAAACGAGCTGGGCTAAAAAAGGTTTGACTCAGAACGAGCAATTATCGAAATGGATTAAACCGGCCTGGGTCTGGTTCTCCTGAAACATTTTCTTTTTCAAAATATTCATCAGTAATTAAGCATATTTAAATATGATCATAAAAACTATCTTATATCAAATTGGTATATAGTCTCTACATAAAAATCTTTTAATGTGTAAATGTATACATTGCATGGTTTTTGGCTAGCATTTTATAGCTGCAATTCTAGACCAGTTAGAGATAGAGGTAATTCTTAACCCGAGTCATAATTGAATGGGTTGAAGCTTCCACCTTCACTTATGCTGGTTAAAAGCAGCCCATTAGTTTATTCAGTTACTTGTAATGATCATGAACCTTAATCTAATTGGTTTGATTAGGAAGAGATAATCAACACATGCCGAAGCATGGGAAAAGCTGTAATAGTAGCAACAAATATGCTCGAAAGCATGATCGTGCATCCTACACCAACCCGAGCAGAAGTATCTGACATTGCTATTGCTGTTCGAGAAGGTGCTGATGCAGTTATGCTTTCTGGAGAAACTGCTCATGGAAAGTAAGCATAACTATCACTTTCTCAATCGATAAAATATGCAATGTAACATCAAAAGTTCATGACAAAATACAGAATATTTGTTGTCATGTATGATTTAGTCATTGCCGATAACTAGATGTAGAATTTTCGACCCATTTACTTATGAATGGGTCAATATTGGTTTTATTACGGTCATAACTTGATCTTTTGCCATTGTAGGTTTCCATTAAAAGCTGTTAAAGTAATGCATACAGTGTCATTGCGTACTGAAGCGAGCATAGTTGGTGGTGCCACCCCCTCTAATCTTGGTCAAGCCTTTAAGGTTGATGGCCTACTGTTTCACATATACTTTTTGCTCTATATTTTGTCATACTCAATTGTGTATGTATCTTTAATGTGATTATTTCTTGCAGAACCATATGAGCGAAATGTTTGCATTCCATGCCACATCAATGTCCAACACTCTTGGAACTTCAATTGTAGTCTTCACTAGATCTGGCTTCATGGCCGTTTTATTGAGTCATTATCGACCCACTGGCACCATCTTTGCCTTCACTAATGAGTAAGCCCTTGAAGCTTTCTAAACTTAATTCGTTCTGCTTATTTCTATGGATAATTAAGTTGAATTTGGAAGATAAAATCTTGAATACAGAGTTGATCTGTTTTTTAATTGAAGAATCAGTAAACTGTAACACTTAAGCATCTGGTTTTACAACCTCAAACAATAGAATCATATCCAAACTTTATCTCTTGCAACACATGATGTAATAGTTGATAATCTTATTGTGATTAGGTAGTATCACATATTGATTTTCAAAAGACACATCAAAATACCCCCATATATTGATTGTCGAATAAATCACTTGTTGTGCAGCAAAAGGGTACAACAAAAGTTAGCTTTGTATCAGGGAGTATGCCCCATTTACATGGAGTTTACTAATGATGCTGAGGAGACTTTTGGAAATGCGCTCAGCACGTTAAAGGTGAGATTTGCTGTAATATATTATATTATTTATATATATACTGTGTATTTATTGGTGTTCTGCTTACACTCTTCCCTCTTAAAATCAGTAAATGTATGTTGTTTGATCAATTTATATTAATATAATAAGATATATAAACTTTTTTTAAAGTAAAAAATTCTTGATTTGCAGAATCAGGGAATGGTAAAGGAAGGTGAGCAGGTTGCTATTGTTCAGAGTGGCAGGCAGCCTATCTGGCGATTCCAATCAACACATAATATTCAGGTCAGAAAGGTGTAACCGCAATAATTGACGGGTTAACAAGAACGTTATGCGGTCACGGTTATATCTTTGGTCATTCGATTAGCATGAGTGATTAGTTTTAGGGGCTGACTTGCGTGCTTTTCTCTAGATTATTTCCTGTATTATGCTAGGAATTTTAACTTAAGCTGAAATTATGTTGATTGGTTATGTAGTCATTATGTATCAGATAATAGATTCTATTGTTTAACTACCAGGACCAAGTTTTTCAGACTTAGAGTGATTATTTCTTGTTGTTTTTGATTGTTTCTTATTGTTACATTTAAGAATCTTGACGCATTAACAACTTTATCTAGTACTCAAATTGGGCAGAACCTGCACAACATGATTACTCATGTTCATCGAATATTTTGTTTTCGGTTTCAATACTTCTTTCACCCCAGAAGAGCGCAAAGAATTTGACTATATAAGTGAATACATAGCGATGTCTTCCTTTTGTAAGAGGAGTTTTAAGCTTTTTGAGATGAGAAAAAGCTACTTGGACCATTTCTAACCGTGACGATGATATCACGCGCATTTTTGCCAAAAAATGCAATCTGACTATGATTTGGCAATGTCAGTTTCTGACATTTTTTAACCGTTATGTCAGTTTTTGTGTTAAATATTGGGTAGGGTGATGTGGTAAAATCTAATTGGAAATAGGGTGTGAAAAAATAAATTAACAATAGTAATAGTTAATATACATTTATTAAAAAGCAAAAAATCATTGATTGGTCAAAACACAAAATGACGATTTTTTATTTGCGTTACCAGTCCCACTGACGCCCCTAACTGACGTCCCATTAGAAAATGTCAATTTCCGTCAATTTTGCCACGTAATCTGACGGGTGGATCTGACACGCCTAGATGGGAATGGTCGTACTGAAACGCTGACTCAAGTAGAAACGCTGACTCAAGTAGCGTTTCAGATAGAAATAGAGCTTTCGACATCTATCTATAAGTTTTTAAATTTCTAAAATAGTGATGTCATAAAAAAACATTTTCAAAGCTTACAAAAAATACAAAAGAAAAATATTCAGACATCATTGATGATGTCATTATGTACATTTTAATATAAATTAAGAAATTTTAAACAAAACAAAAAAAATCAATCTTCTTCTTCTGTACGTATCATTTACGGAGTATCACTCCGGCTATCAAAATCGTTACTTGTCCCAATTCAAAATAAGCCCTAGATAACCCAATTGACCTTTCAATTCTTCTCATTTACATTTACAATAAGTATATTAGCCAACACTTAGGAATAGTAATTGGGTTACATCATGATGAAATCACCTATTTTGTCATTAGTTTTTTTTTTTTTTTTTTTTTTTTTTTTTTGTACGAAACTCTGTTTGTACGTCCCAACGAAGTGGGCTAACCGGCCACTTCCTAGTTCCAATAAAGTACAAATGTTACTTCCTTGAAAAAATTACGTCAGTAGTACCCGTGGTTTGTTCTTTTTATCACCATAGCACATAATGTTTATTTTTTTCTTCAATGGTACCTAGGGTTTCATTGTATTACGCTAGTGGTACCAGGCCTTAATGTATGTCACTTGTATCCGTTTAACTCCTCACATGCGTGGCACATGTGAGGGTAATTTTGTCATATTGAATATTTGGTACAATATAAAACATATGGCTGATCTCATCTTCGTCGATTAATAATCCCCAATTATAAACCCTAATTTACGAGTTCAAATCGGTTCCCAATAACACATATCGTTTCTCTTTTTTTAAATTTCAGATCATCATGGGTGATCGAGTAGCTATTGTTATACGAGGTTTGTTGAAGTCGAAGAACAAGCTTGAAGCAGTGGTCAAAAGCTTTAAATGTCGAGATTTGATGATGAAGATTCTTTTGTTTATCATTTTGGTTCAATTTGTTATGATTGGATTTTTAGTTTTGTAGCTAGATGATTGCAATTTTTATGTAATGTACTTGGTATGCATTTGTTATGTGATTATGAAGTTGCATTTGTTATCTAATGTAATCAACAAATGGTTATACTGAATTGTATTTTATTTCAATTCTATGATGTTTGTTCATTGTTCATTGTTCATTGTTCATTGTTCATTGTAAGAGGTAAAAATTTAAGTGACATTGTAACTCATTTGGTAAACTGTGATTGCGAATTGTTTAGTGCAGCTGTTTAGTGCAGCTTGCAAATTGCACTTGCAAATTGCATATTGCCAAAACAGTTTAGTGCAGAGTGTAAAATTGCTAAAGTGTTAACTTGTTTAGTGTAGCTTGCAAAATACTACCTAGTAGGTCATTTAAACCCAAAGTCAAACTAAGTCAACTAATGGTGTAATTTTTACCCAAAACTTAACTCTGCATTCTCGAGGGTTTTTTTTTTTTTTTTTTTTTTTTTTTTTTTTTTGGTGGAGAAGAATGGAATGGAAAATAAGGCTGTGTTCCCAAGATCAATTTTGGGTGGAAGAGAAAGTATTTGAAAAGAAGGGGAAAGAAAATTTAATTTTAAAAGTGTTCTCTAGTTTTATTAGAAAAGGAAAAGAAGAGAAAGTGAGAGGAAATTACCTCAATATCAATCTGTACAAATCAGAAGGAATTGAAAGTATTTGAAAGTTTCATGTCTCTTTTGGCGTGAACACCCACGTAACTTCTTTTCATTTATTTTTCACTCAGGAACACCCACATCAAAATTACAATCTGTAACGACCCGGATTTTTTCGATCGTTTTATACTTATGAGATTAATATTTACATAAAATAAACCTTACCAACATGATAAGCAATCCAAACTGTTGAGACTTATGTTTTTGAAAAGAGTTTCACACAACGTTTGACCGTCCAATTTGACCGATGATATCACGAACTATATATAACACACGATAATTATACGATTATGTATATGTACATATCTATACATATTTAACATGATTTAAGGATGGTTTAACATTTTATTGTGAACTAACAACAATGAGTTATAAGTATACTTTGAGACCACTAACTTAAGTTTTCAAAACGATAACTATATGTAACGTTCTTTGACATATATACTTACGATTATGTGGAGTGCACACTTGTTTGAACTTATCTTGATTATGACGGGGGTTCGGGGGCATCGCCCCCGATAAGCGGGGTCCAAGGTGAAAGGACCCGTCCTAATCCATCTGGACAAAGTCCATATTGATTATAAACGATTCACAATAGTTGATTACATCGCGAGGTACTTGACCTCTATATGATACATTTTACAAACATTGCATTCGTTTTTGAAAAGATAATCTTTCATTACATCGAAAGTTGACGGCATGCATAACATTTCATAATATATCTAACTATAATTGACTTAATACTAATCTTGATGAACTCGACGACTCGAATGCAACGTCTTTTGAAATATGTCATGAATGACTCCAAGTAATGTCTCTAATATGAGCAAATGCACAGCGGAAGATTTCTTTCATACCTGAGAATAAACATGCTTTAAAGTGTCAACCAAAAGGTTGGTGAGTTCATTAGTTTATCATAAATAATCATTTCATAACTTTAATAGACCACAAGATTTCATATTTCCATTTCTCATAAACATACGTCCCATGCATAGAGACAAAAATATCATTCATATGGATTGAACACCTGGTAACCGACATTAACAATATGCATATATAATAATATCCCCATCATTCCGGGATCCTCCTTCGGACATGATATAAATTTCGAAGTACTAAAACATTCGGTACTTTGGATGGGGCTTGTTGGGCCCGATAGATCTATCTTTAGGATTCGCGTCAATTAGGGTGTCTGTTCCCTAATTCTTAGATTACCAGACTTAATAAAAAGGGGCATATTCGACTTAAAATAATCCAACCATAGAATGTAGTTTCACGTACTTGTGTCAATTTCGTAAAACAGTTATAAAAGTTGCGCATGTATTCTCAGCCTGTGATGACCCGGAAATTTCTGACCAAATTTAAACTTAATCTTTGTATGATTAACATTTTCGACACGATAAGCAAAGTCTGTAAAACTGAATCTCAAAATTTTTGAACTACTTTTATATATTTAAATACCTTTCGGTTGTTTTCGACGATTCGCGAACAATTATATGTAAATAGATACATATATACTATAACTTGAAAAGGTAACAATGTATTAATTATTTGATACCGTACATTAAACTTATTGGTTTAAATATCTATTTGAATATATATGATAAGTTGAAATATTTATTATTAAAATTTATTTATAAATAACTTCCAATGTGTATTTAAAAACTGATTTATATATATTAAAAAGATATATACATATATATAATTTTAAGTTATTTAGTAAACGATAGTAACATTTTCAAATTGCTACAGTACCCAAAATGCTACAGTGTTTTTGAAAATCACTATTTGCTACAGTGAAATTGACTTTGCTACAGTGAATTGCTACAGTAAAAATTGACTTTGCTACAGTAACTTTGCTACAGTGGTATATTTTATGGATGATTTAAGACTATATTTTGACAAAGGTACGATTCACGAAACGTAAAGTACAAGTTTTCTCAGCGTACGAAAGGGCGTTCGAAAAACCGGAACCGGGACATAAGTCGAGTGACAACGTACGACTTATCGGAACAAAAATTACAAGTCAACTATGCACGTGAATTTAATATAATATATAATTAATTAATTTAAATTATATATATTATATTTATATTTTATTATGTCGACAAATGTTAGGACAAAAACAATGTGAGCTGTCCCTGGTCCTCATGCGAGTCGCATGGCCAGAAGGCCATTTCCATGCGAGTCGCATGACTCCAGATTTCAGGCCAGGTTCTATAAATTGCAACATTTTCTGCCGAGTAAAGAAAGAAAAAAAAACATACACATACATATTACTCCGTATTTATTTTATTTATTATTTATATTATTATTATTATTATTATTATTATTATTATTATTATTATTATTATTATTATTATTAATAAGATTATTATTAATCTTATTATTTTTTTTATTATTAGTGTTATTATTTTTGCGATACAAAAATAATAATGTACATCAAATATTACGACGGAGTGCTGTCCAAGTAATTTTCAAAATGAGTTTTCGAGCAAGCTAGAGCTAAGGAAATTATGGGTTATTGCCAAGGAGGTTATGGGTAATGTTCGGGGGTATTTTTTTTGAATCAAACCTCGTGTTTATCATCTCAGATGCGTCTACGTGCTTTCCTGCAATATTGTATATCAATATTAAACAGTGAGTTTCATATGATCCCTTTTACTCAATATATTTTTGGGCTGAGAATACATGCGACTGTTTATAAATACTGAAAATACTAGATTTATATGCGTGAGTTTCATATGATCCCTTTTACTCAATATATTTTTGGGCTGAGAATACATGCGACTGTTTATAAATACTGAAAATACTAGATTTATATGCGTGAGTTTCATATGATCCCTTTTACTCAATACATTTTTGGGCTGAGAATACATGCAAATGCTTTATTAACTGATTTACAATACTTATATGCGTGAGTTTCATTTGCTCCCTTTTTAATTGCATTTGCAATATACATTTTTGGGCTGAGAATACATGCACTTTATTTTAAACGCAATGGATACAAGTACATACTAAATTCTACACCGAGTTTGAACCGAAAATCCCTTAGCTTTGGTAACTAGTAACCGCCGGTTATAAGAACTGGTGGGCGCGAGTAGTTATATATGGATCCATAGGGCTTGATATCCCCGTCCGAGCTAGAGCACTAGCCTTTTAACGGACGTATGCTATTTGAGAAGCGTACACGTTGGTTTGCGTGTATTATTAAGATGATTATACAAAGGGTACAAATTATATATACGTTAAGTTTAGTTACCAGGGTGCTCAATTTCGTAGAATATTTTGATAAACGTTTCTGGATGAAACAACTGAAATCTTGTGATCCACCTTTATA
Organism: Rutidosis leptorrhynchoides; assembly: GCF_046630445.1. Lineage (NCBI taxonomy): Eukaryota > Viridiplantae > Streptophyta > Magnoliopsida > Asterales > Asteraceae > Rutidosis > Rutidosis leptorrhynchoides. Next base: position 86,694,406 of record NC_092336.1, on the reverse strand, counting down.
TGCAGATTATACGAAACATTAAAACTATGAACTCACCAACCTTTGTGTTGACACTTTTTAGCATGTTTATTCTCAGGTTTCCTAGAAGTCTTCCGCTGTTTGCTTAGATGTTAGACAAGCTATGTGCATGGAGTTTTACATGACATATTTTTCAAGGAAACGTTGCATTCACCAAATCATCACCATGTATCTTATTTTGACTGCATTGTCAACGGAAGTACTATTGTAAACTATTATTTATGGTGATTGTCTATATGTAGAAATCATCAGATGTCGAAAACCTTTGATTTAAATATTCATTTATGGTATGCCTTTTCAAAAGAATGCAATGTTTATAAAACGTATCATATAGAGGTCAAATACCTCGCAATGAAATCAATGAATGACGTGTTCGTCCATATGGATTTGGAGCGATCGTCACACAGCCCAAAAATATAAAGGGTAAAAAGGCAAATGAAACTCACACATATAAATATTATAAAGCAGTTAATAAAGCATTTGCATGTATTCTCAGCCCAAAAATGTAATGAGTAAAAAGGGAGCAAATGAACTCACGCATATATATATATATATATATATATATATATATATATATATATATATATATATATATATATATATATATATATATATATATATTGTAAACAGTTAATAAAGCATTTGCATGTATTCTCAGCCCAAAAATGTAAAGAGTAAAAGGGATTTAAATGAACTCACCAAATGTATTTTGTAGTAAAAATACATATGACTATATTGAACAATGCAGAGTTGGCCTCGGATTCACGAACCTATATCAATTGTATATCTATTAAAACATATAATAGAACCATCACATAATTTCATTTATATATATATATATATATATATATATATATATATATATATATATATATATATATTATTTTTATATTTGTAGTTATATAGAATTTATACTAAATTCCATTTAAAACCTATACTTATATTATATCTTTTTTTTTATTATGTGTATTTATTTTGTAAATATATTTAAAATAATTAGTATCCATACATTTAGTTATATTAATATATCTATATATATGATTAGTATTATATTTAAAAATCATTAGTTTCTTATATGTATATATTTATATATAAACATGTTAATAGGTTTGATATATAGTTATATGAGATATTAATATGATTATAATATAGTAATAAGTATATTTTTATATACAAAATATTTATCTGTTAAAAAGGATAGTTTTGATAATACTGATTCTTTTGATAATAATAATAATAATAATAATAATAATAATAATAATAATAATAATAATAATAATAATAATAATAATAATAATAATAATAATAATAATAATAATAATAATAATAATAATAATAATAATTGAAAAACTACCTCACAAGAGGTCTAACAAAAAATAGATGCCCACGGAGAGGCTCGAACTCATGACCTCTCGAACACCCGCACATTCACTAAACCATTCCTCTGTCTCTTGCTTTCTATTTTTCGTTCGTACTAAACTATTTTAAACATATAAATCGATGTGTAATCATTTTCCCCACATTGTAAAATCTTGGATTCCTTTTATCACCTTTTAAAATCAGAACCCACTTATCCTTTTCATCAACACCTAATCTACCATTAACATCAATCTATCATAATTAACGTACACATCATAAGAGTAATCATCATCGTTTTTAAGCATCTCCTGTATCCTCTTTATCACATATCGTCAATTCGTTATTCATTATCATTATCATCTTTCTTTTGTTCGATCATTGTTACATTAACGTGCACTGTTCACCTTCTCTTCCATTTATGTCCACCGTAACAGTGAACCATTGAGCAACAATGGCAATCAACTAGCAACCTTAAACGAAGCAAAGTGGGTTTTGGCTTAAACAGAAAACAGAAACCAAGTATAGCTGGTGGCGGTTGATAGGTTGTAGCAACAAAGAGGGAGTATGCTTGATGGGGTGGTCGATGGTGGTTTTGAAGTTCACGAAGAGAGAAACAAGAAGAAGAGGAGAGAGAAGTGGTGGTTCAGTGTTTAATGATGTCAAGGTTGTGGCATTTCTACTGCATAAATCGAAATGTCTATGATGGTTGGTTACGGATGACAGTTGTGGTTAAGTGGCAGTGGTTTCGGGTGATGATGGTGATGGTAATCACGATGGTCATGGCAGTTGTATACGATTGAAGATGGTGGTGGCGTGTGATGTTTCGAAAGGATGGTTGTAATATAGTAGTGATGGATTAAAGATGATGGTTGTAGGTTCACGAAAGAAAATACTAGAGATTGAGATGATGAGAGAGTGAGGATGAGATGGTGGTTTGCGGCCAGAATAGTAGCAGCGGTGATACAATGTTCACGGTGGTTTTTGGATTGTGGGTTGTCGAGCAGTTGCACCAAAAAAGAGGTGAGCCGCAGTAAAGGAAACTCATTAAACAGGGAACTTGTAATTAAGTCGTAGTTGCAGACGAAAGAAAAAAAATTTACAATAGCAACTAACGACATGATGTATGGTTTGGTTATATTAAAAAAAATATAGTAATAATTTAAGAATGAGGAGATGGGGTGATGGTGTATGGAAGATTGAGGTTGAAGATGGTTGTACATGGTGAGGGTGTTGATTATGATGGGTTTTAAGGAGGTGGTGTGCAAGGTGAAACAAAAAAAATGGCTGTACAGCCGATGATGGAAGTGAAACAAAATTCAGATTAATGGTCTTGTTAATATAAGAGTGTCGGTGTACATATATTCATTTATATATAATTGATTAATAACAAAAACTTAATAATATACTAATAATTGAAAAGATGAGAAAACCTGTACAACTAACAGTATATGCGAATGTGATACGTTGGTTAGCTGTGATCACTTAAAGGCATATGGACAACAACCATTAACTAATTTAATTAATTGACAAAATGTGCCATAATCATTTTTAACTTTTTCATGCATTTAAAATCTACAGAGCATATATGTTAGTGGTTAATAGAGTATACACATATAAAAGGTATTCAATTTTCTTATACTTACCGACAGTTTTAGTACCGAGATCATATCGTGCCCGTTGTTAATCAATAACGAATAAAAAGTCTTCAGAAAAAAATCCCAAATTTTAAATTAAGTATTTTTATTTATTTGGGTCATTAGGGTATAAAATTCGATTATCAATTTAATAAATAAAAATTACATTAACTGTCCCTCTCATTTATGGGTGAAACATAAAAAGTCTTAAAACTTAACAAATAGTTCCTAAATATATTTTTAATAAGTCTAAAATTTATAGAACTTATTTTCGGATCACCATCTACTTTAAAATCATATAAGTTCGAATTAAACTTCTCTAAATAATAATCGTTACAATTATTAAATAATTATATTTGATATACTCTATATATATAGATTTATTTTAATAATAATTTAATTATATTTGTATATTATTATTTTAAGTTATTATATATATTCATATAGTTATATTTATATTTATATGTATACACATTTATTTACAAATAATGGTTCGTGAATCGTCGGGAATGGTCGAAGTTAAATGAATGCAAGAAAATAGTTCAAAATTTTGAGACTCAACATTACAGACTTTGCTTATCGTGTTGAAACCATATAAAGATTAAGTTTAAATTTGGTCGGAAATTCCTGGGTCATCACAGTACCTACCCGTTGAAGAAATTTCGTCCCGAAATTTGAGTGAGGTCGTCATGGCTAACAATAAGAATGTTTTCGTGACGAATATGAGTTGATAAATAGAGTTTTATCATTATTGAGTAATATAGATAAAACGATTTGATTATGTAAAGCATACGAGTGAAGCTGTTACAAAGATTGAGATAGAGCTTTAACTTTTTGACGTAGTCACGGTGAATTTTCGAAATTCCAGGGATTTAAAGAAAATCTTCGAAATCTAAGAGATTTGATTCTTCGGCGAATAAAGAGATTAAGATCTCTATAATTAAATATGGTGATCTGCCTCGGTTTTTCTATCAGATATTTCACTATAAATTAACTTCTTCCATTCCGTTATTCTCACCATTCCTATACTTTCCTTCTTAGTTAATACATCCAAAAAATTGTGGAAATGCTTAATCCAGTTCTAATACTTGATATTTTCCTAATTATCATTTCTGTCATCCTTCTTTTCAATCTTCCACCAAAAAAATCTGTTTACTCTTACTATTACCTTGAGGTGATGCTATTCTTAATTCTACCGTGTCTTTATATTGCTATTCGTATTAATATCCACGGTTTGTAACCTCCGTGTCGTTATTGGGCTTTATATTTTCTCTTATATTTTGGAGCTCTTTGCTTTTTTTATTCTCTTCTCGACCTTTAGTAAAGCGAGTAATGATCCAGAATTCATAAGTATGGAGTTTTGAATTAACTTAATGTTCTAAACAAGAAAGAACGTAATGACATGATTTGATTTGTAAAATTTCCAGAATTACTGAGAATAGAACTATCAAGAATATACTTTCTTGATATGTTCAGAAGTTAAGCAGAATGAAAGAGTTATGTAACATGGCACATGATGACGTTATGATATGTGAATCATCACGTCCCATTAAAACTCAGCATGACTTACTGTAATATAATCACGTTGATCAAGTGTTATTATATTATACTAACTCGTGCATCAGCTCCCAACACTACTTTAAAATCATTCATAATTCAAATTTAAATATTTCAAAATTTTAGAAACTAAAATAGTTTCTTTTATGATGTAATACGGATAGCACGAAGAGATAACTAATTTCGGATAAGAAGAGTTATGAAAATATCCTCAGAAATATCGAAGATATTTATGATGATATTTTGAGATTCTAAGTTCGATGGTTGATGAAGAAAGATTTTTCGCAAGATTTTAACATGAGTACGGAGCAAGATATTCGTTGAAGGTTTCATCGGATTCAGAATTACCTAGATTCTTTGAATATATGGTATGGTCCTGGTATTTGGCCTTGGTCTCCTTCATGGTTTGCTCAATCTGTTTTTCAGTACCAAATTTTCTATCGAGCGTTCCCAACACTCTCTTCTTTATCATCAAACTTTTGACCGTTTAGACCATCTACAATTTTTCTGTTTCCTCTACCTTTAATGCTACGATATCTTAATCATCGGTTATCATTCCGAAGTGGTTTCAAGAGAATTGTGTTTTTAGATGATTAAACGCTGATGGTAACATGGTGGAATATGAAAGGTTCCCCGGTAACAATAAAAGGGCACGCATATATATCAACGTTATAATAAGGTTGTTTCGAACGAAAAGTCGAAGTTGTCTTGTTGGAGCTGTGACAAAATTTGCTACTTTGAAAGGAATTACCAAGTTATTTTGGGTAATAATAACATTGAGGAATTAGCACAACTACGTGTTAAACGTTTACTCAGTTTCCGCGAGTTTTTCAGGTGCACAACTATATGCATAAATATTTCCTTCCGTAGATGAAGTGCGGTTGGTTCATCTTCTTGATTAAGGTGTTTTCAAGAATTATGAAAGGTTTGAACGCAGATTGTAATCGTCAAGATACAAATGAGATTTAAGATGAAATCAAGTGGCAAACTTGAAGAATTGTTTAGTTTCATATGTTATAATCAATATTTTAATTCATTTTAATTATCCAATCTTGGTAGTCCACAATTAGCAGTCCACAGTCACTAATTCAATAATTCATATATAGTTTAATACACAATATTCGAATTAATTATTACGTATCGTGACCCGTGTACATGTCTGAGACTCGATCACAACTCAAATTATATATATTATTATAGAATCAACCTCAACCCTGTATAGAGAACTCGATCATTACTACATATAGAGTGTCTATGGTTATTCCAAATAATATATATAAATGCGTCGATATGATATGTCAAAACCTTGTATACGTGTCCCGATATTTAAAGTGCGTAAAATAAATAACAGAAATTAAATGACGATAAATTAAATGCGTAAAGTAAATAACAGAAATTAAATGATGATAAATAAAATTGCGATAATTAAATTGCGATAAATAAACTGCGATAAATAAACTGTAATCAGTTAGTTAGGAACATTTAGCTAAGATCAGTTAGCGTGGATTCTTAACAAGATTCCTCATAGTTAATTTGTTTGTTTCTAACAAATTTTATTTTGTCAAATGTTTTCTTCATTATGCCACTTGTTGGATTCTGATAAATCAAAATTTAAATATGAAATTGGATGAATATGGTTATTCTGTGGTGAACGGATTTGTATATCGGTGGATGTAAGTAGGATAGTAAACGACTGTTGAATCAGCTTCAAAGAATGTACTTTGTAACTTATTAATGTGAAATCTGAATATTCCTCGGGTATTACCTACCTGTTAAAATATTTTCACAATTAACACTTTGTACGAAAGAATTTTTAATTACAATCTTTATGAAAACATATATACATATATATTTTCTTCAGACGTAATCATGGATTCATTGAGTTAATATGATATTAAACTCATTTAGTTTACCGTTAGAACTAGAATACATAATCTCTAAAACATTTAGAGATTACTTAATCGCCATGAAGAACGAAGATAATCGATGTAGAACGATACGTAGAATGATGATTATACTCGAGGTACAGAATGAGATGTTGAGGCATGGATTGTTGATGGTACTGGTGCTATTACTAATGGTACTGTTAGTACCGGTGATGTTGCTGAAGCTGGTACATTTTGCACCATATTCTCCAAATTTATTTTTCGAGCGCGAAGTTTGTTGACTTCTTCTATTATTCTGGGGTGATTGTCGGTTGGAACGAGCAGATGAATAAGATCTTGAATTTTATATAGAATATAATCGTGGTGAGATATTCTGGAAATGAAAGAGGGAATAGTATCATGAACAGGTTCGCGGGTAAGTGCTTCAGGTTCTTCGCTAAGAGGTGAATTTGGTTGATGGAAAGGATCGCCTTCTTCTCGTTTCCATTGATTAAATTGACTACGAACACATCCTCAATTCATCCAGAACAGATGATGACTAATTGGTTGATCCATTCCGGTCATACTGCTTTTGGAGCTCGAGTGAAAATTCATGTCAGAATAGCTGTCGGAATAACTATCGGAATAGCTATCGGAATCTGAGGGACTCGAACTGGTTGAGGGATTCATCTCGTACGATCAGATGAAGGATTTTCGATAAGAAATAGATTATAGGATGTATATTAGTATCCTGCAATACATAATTTACATATGCATATAAAATACTAAAATCTCATAAATTACGGAGGAATCTACGGAATCTGTCAGGCAAATGTAACAACAACAAATACGCTAAGATATGAATTAGCAGATACGCTAAGATATGAATTTTGTCTATACACTATTCATGCAATCATTGCAGTATGATGTGTCTAGACTATGAATGATAAGCAAGTGATTCCCTAAGATTTATAAGCAGGTAATTTTCGACACGAAATGATAAGCAAAACTTTTGACATGCAGACACGGTCGAAGTCCAGACTCACTAATGCATCCTATCGACTATCAGTTAGACACATTAATACAAGACCTGGTTCGCTAAGACCAACGCTCTGATACCAACTGAAAGGACCCGTCCTAATCCATCTGGACAAAGTCCATATTGATTATAAACGATTCACAATAGTTGATTACATCGCGAGGTACTTGACCTCTATATGATACATTTTACAAACATTGCATTCGTTTTTGAAAAGATAATCTTTCATTACATCGAAAGTTGATGGCATGCATAACATTTCATAAATATATCTAACTATAATTGACTTAATACTAATCTTGATGAACTCGACGACTCGAATGCAACGTCTTTTGAAATATGTCATGAATGACTCCAAGTAATGTCTCTAATATGAGCAAATGCACAGCGGAAGATTTCTTTCATATCTGAGAATAAACATGCTTTAAAGTGTCAACCAAAAGGTTGGTGAGTTCATTAGTTTATCATAAATAATCATTTCATAACTTTAATAGACCACAAGATTTCATATTTCCATTTCTCATAAACATACGTCCCATGCATAGAGACAAAAATATCATTCATATGGATTGAACACCTGGTAACCAACATTAACAATATGCATATATAATAATATCCCCATCATTCCGGGATCCTCCTTCGGACATGATATAAATTTCGAAGTACTAAAACATCCGGTACTTTAGATGGGGCTTGTTGGGCCCGATAGATCTATCTTTAGGATTCGCGTCAATTAGGGTGTCTGTTCCCTAATTCTTAGATTACCAGACTTAATAAAAATGGGCATATTCGACTTCGATAATCCAACCATAGAATGTAGTTTCACGTACTTGTGTCAATTTCGTAAAACAGTTATAAAAGTTGCGCATGTATTCTCAGCCCAAAAATATAAAGGGTAAAAAGGCAAATGAAACTCACACATATAAATATTATAAAGCAGTTAATAAAGCATTTGCATGTATTCTCAGCCCAAAAATGTAATGAGTAAAAAGGGAGCAAATGAACTCATGCATATATATATATATATATATATATATATATATATATATATATATATATATATATATATATATATATATATTGTAAACAGTTAATAAAGCATTTGCATGTATTCTCAGCCCAAAAATGTAAAGAGTAAAAGGGATTTAAATGAACTCACCTAATGTATTTTGTAGTAAAAATACATATGACTATATTGAACAATGCAGGGTTGGCCTCGGATTCACGAACCTATATCAATTGTATATCTATTAAAACATATAATAGAACCATCACATAATTTCATTTATATATATATATATATATATATATATATATATATTATTTTTATATTTGTAGTTATATAGAATTTATACTAAATTCCATTTAAAACCTATACTTATATTATATCTTTTTTTTTATTATGTGTATTTATTTTGTAAATATATTTAAAATAATTAGTATCCATACATTTAGTTATATTAATATATCTATATATATGATTAGTATTATATTTAAAAATCATTAGTTTCTTATATGTATATATTTATATATAAACATGTTAATAGGTTTGATATATAGTTATAAGAGATATTAATATGATTATAATATAGTAATAAGTATATTTTTATATACAAAATATTTATCTGTTAAAAAGGATAGTTTTGATAATACTGATTCTTTTGATAAAAATAAAAAAAAAAAAAAAAAATAAAAAAAAAAATAATAATAATAATAATAATAATAATAATAATAATAATAATAATAATTGAAAAACTACCTCACAAGAGGTCTAACAAAAAATAGATGCCCACGGAGAGGCTCGAACTCATGACCTCTCGAACACCCGCACACTCACTAAACCATTCCTCTGTCTCTTGCTTTCTATTTTTAGTTCGTACTAAACTATTTTAAACATATAAATCGATGTGTAATCATTTTCCCCACATTGTAAAATCTTGGATTCCTTTTATCACCTTTTAAAATCAGAACCCACTTATCCTTTTCATCAACACCTAATCTACCATTAACATCAATCTATCATAATTAACGTACACATCATAAGAGTAATCATCATCGTTTTTAAGCATCTCCTGTATCCTCTTTATCACATATCGTCAATTCGTTATTCATTATCATTATCATCTTTCTTTTGTTCGATCATTGTTACATTAACGTGCACTGTTCACCTTCTCTTCCATTTATGTCCACCGTAACAGTGAACCATTGAGCAACAATGGCAATCAACTAGCAACCTTAAACGAAGCAAAGTGGGTTTTGGCTTAAACAGAAAACAGAAACCAAGTATAGCTGGTGGCGGTTGATAGGTTGTAGCAACAAAGAGGGAGTATGCTTGATGGGGTGGTCGATGGTGGTTTTGAAGTTCACGAAGAGAGAAACAAGAAGAAGAGGAGAGAGAAGTGGTGGTTCAGTGTTTAATGATGTCAAGGTTGTGGCATTTCTACTGCATAAATCGAAATGTCTATGATGGTTGGTTACGGATGACAGTTGTGGTTAAGTGGCAGTGGTTTCGGGTGATGATGGTGATGGTAATCACGATGGTCATGGCAGTTGTATACGATTGAATATGGTGGTGGCGTGTGATGTTTCGAAAGGATGGTTGTAAGATAGTAGTGATGGATTAAAGATGATGGTTGTAGGTTCATGAAAGAAAATACTAGAGATTGAGATGATGAGAGAGTGAGGATGAGATGGTGGTTTGCGGCCAGAATAGTAGCAGCGGTGATACAATGGTCACGGTGGTTTTTGGATTGTGGGTTGTCGAGCAGTTGCACCAAAAAAGAGGTGAGCCGCAGTAAAGGAAACTCATTAAACAGGGAACTTGTAATTAAGTCGTAGTTGCAGACGAAAGAAAAAAAATTTACAGTAGCAACTAACGACATGATGTATGGTTTGGTTATATAAAAAAAATAT